>NC_056500.1:19199347-19239151 GCF_014905685.2 Nematolebias whitei
CAGGGGAGTGACTGCAGAAGGGTTTGACTTCTGACTGATGTGATAAGATTTTACCATGCATCTGAATATGTCCAAAAATACGTAAATAGATCATATGATGGCAGGTGATTATTATGACTTGAGGAACCCAGAATAGTACGAGACCCAGAACGAGACAAGACTCAAGAGTAGAAAAGTAAACAATGTTTATTATCTACAGTGATAATATGTACAGAACATCTCCTGGAGCTCCTGGAGAGGAAGGATAAGGTCAGGTGAGTCGTTGATGAGGGAACTGAATGTTGATATTGATCCGGTTGGTTTTCTCTTACAGGTCTGGACGTGGTGGTGAGGCACAGAGTTTATCCAGAAACAGCTCCATAGTTGGGGAACCAGGCAGGGCAGGCAAAGTAGGGAAGGCAGGCAAGTGGCAGGAGGGCAAGGAATGAGGAACTGGACCAAAGGAGAACCAGGACTGGACAGGACCCAAGGAGGCATGATAACTGCAGACACAAAAGACAAGGTAAATATCTTAATATTTCTTAGTAATACTGGTCAGAGGCATAAATACCATGAATGCATAAGGCTCCAGTGAAGAGTAGCACTCAACTGCAGCCTTATATAGTACAGGATCTCATCAGGTAGATGGCAGACAGCTAGTGGTAATTAGCAGCCGTCTTGGAGAAGAGAGCTGCAGCCAGTGGTACGCTTACATTACCCCCGAAGAATCGCCCTCAGGCGACCTGAGGCACTTCTCGGGGTGGGCCTTGAAGACGGCAGTGATCAAGCTTGGGTCCAAGACGAAGGAGCAAGGACTCCATGATCTTTCTTCAGGTCCGTAGCCCTCCCAGTCAGCTAGGTAGTGGTAGCCTCGTCCTCAGCGACGCACATCCAGAATGGTCCTCATGGTGAAAGCCGGGTGGTTGTCGATCATCCGGGTGGGTGGAGGGAGGTAGGTTGGAGTGCATAAGGGGCTCTCAGAGATGGGCTTGACCTGGGAAACATGGAAGGTGGGGTGAATCCTCATGGAGCTCTGGAGCTAGAGTCTTACTGCAGAGGGGTTGACAATTTTGGTGATGGGAAAGTGGCATATGAAATGGGGTGCCATCTTGCTGGCTGTGTCTTTTATGTGAATGTCACTGGTAGAGAGCCATTCTTTTTAGCCCACCTGGTATGAAGGAGCAGATGAGCGGTGGTACCCTGAGGTGAGACTTGTAGAAGCCGCCAGAGTTTTGTAAAAACAACGCCACACTTGAGAGATAAATTGTGGTCCACGGTGACTACATTGGTGGGGATGCCGTGGATCCTGAAGACGTGTTGGACAAGCGGATGAGCAGTCTTGAAGGCAGAAGGAAGCTTGGGCAGAGGACTGAAATGGGTTGCTTTTGAAAACATGTCAATGACTATTAGAATGGCGGTGTTACCTTCTGAGGGAAGTAGACCGGTGACGAAATCCACCGAGATGTGGGATCAGGGACGGCTTGGGTGTATGCAGGGGTTGCAGGAGCCCAGCGGGTGGTTTGTTGCCCATTTTGTTCCTGGCACATGTAGAGCAGGCTGTGACAAAAGCCTTCACATCTGGGTTGATAGTAGGCCACCACAAGTGTGTCCTTGCTAGGGTAAGCATACGAGAGGTAACAGGGTGACATGACAGTTTGTTTGTGCGAAGCCAGTCCAATACCTTGGGTCTCAAGGAAGATGGGACGAAGAGGGTTCCGGTGGAGTCCTGTGCCTAGGTCAGGTTAATCCTTTTGGGCTTCAGAAACCTCTTTTTCGATGGCCCAGGTGGTAGGACCAGGCTAATGATGCCACTCTTCCAAAGCCAATTTAACTGCCAACAGTTCTTGGTTGTTCACATCATAGTTTTTCTCAGGCTGGGATAAATGTCGGGAGAAAAAGGCACATGGATGGACCGTATTGTCAGAGGGAGACCTTTGAGACAGTATGGCCCCTACCCCAGTGTCTGAGGCATCCACCTCTAGGATGAATTGGTGCTTGGAGTAAGGATGACAAAGAATTGGGGTAAAAGATAAAAGTATTTCAAGGTTACTAAAAGCAGAGTCTGCTTCAGAGGTTCATTTGAAAGTCCTTGTAGTGGATGTGAGTTGGGACAGGGGTGAAGCAACATGGCTGTAGTCCTTTATGAAGAGTCTGTAAAAGATTGCAAAACCTAGAAAGCCTTGCAACTGCTTCCTGGTCTCTGGGACACGCCACTCCACCACTGCCTTGTTTTTTTTTTCTGGGTCATTCCTGTAATGTCCTCCCTTGAATATAAAACCTAGGAAGGAGACAGATATTGTATGAAATTTGCACTTTTCATCTTTTGCAAATAGCTGGTTCTCATAAAGTCTTTGTAGTACAGTCTTGACTTGTCTGGTGTATTCAGCCTCATTGTGTGAGTAAATGAGGATTCATCCAAGTACACAAATACAAAATCTCCAATAAAGTTTCTCAACATATCATTGACTAGGGCCTGGAAACATGCAGGGGTGTTAGTTAAGTCAAATGGCATAACCAGATAATGTGTCTGAGTGTTGTTCTGAAAGCTATTTTTTCACTCCCTTAGAGATAGGGTGAGAAGCTCTGTCATCTGGGAGGGTTTCAGATAGAACTTCTGCTTCTCCACGTCGAAAGAAGCCAGTTGAGGTGGCTTGGGCATCTGGTTAGGATGCCTCCTGGTGAGGTGTCCCGGATACGTCCCACCTGGAGGAGACCCAGAGGAAGACCCAGGACACTCTGGAGGGACTGTTTCTCGGTGGGCCTGGAAACGCCTTGGGATTCCCCTGGAAGAGCTGGCCCAAGTGGCTGGGGAGAGGGAAGTCTGGGCCTCCCTACTTAGGCTGCTATCCCCACGACCCAACTCCAAATAAGCGGAAGAAAATGGATGGATGGATGGATATTGTTCAATCCTCTGCAATCAATACACGGCCGAAGGGTTTTATCCTTTTTGATTGCAAAGAAAAATCCTGCCCCTACAGGAGAGGTGAAGGGCCTGAGTTGAGACTCATATTTTTTCATGGAGTCCCTTTTGGGACCTGAGAGGTTGTTCAGTCGAAAAGCAGGTAAGGAGGAGACAGGGAGAAAATCAATAGTGCAGTCGTACGTGCTGTGGGGAGGTAGAAATAAAGCTCTGTTTACTAAAAACAGGGGCAAGATCGTGGTAAATTGAGGGAATAGTAGTAACATCAACCTCTTCTTTAGGAGGGTCACACTTAAGCCCCCAGTATACTCCCGCGTACATCTATACGCGGAGGTACGTACGTATGTACGCGGAGGTACGAGTGTACCCCCCAGGGCATGTCCACGCAAAGCTCAATTTTTACGACCGCGTACGCGGTGTCGCACAATAAACTGCCTGGCAACGGACTGTTTTTATGTGACACCAATTTATTAAATTCTCCTTCTTCATCCCTGATCTGGCCTTTTATTTTGCTTTTTTTTGCCAAGAGGCAAGTGATCTCTTCCTCCTCCGTTGATGCCATGACTGAAATGGTGAGAAATGAAGGAATTTGTCACGAGCGAATTAAACTCAGGTCCAGCATGACTGCGGGAGGGTCTGGAGATTTCCTGGTGGGCTGGTCTGATGTGTGGGCTGCAGAGCCAGTGCTCCATGTTTTGTTTTTTTTGTTTGTTTGTTTTTTAGATCTTTTTATTAACATATAAACACAGAACACAGCTGTGGCTGAGGCTGCCAGCGCTTTTTTGTTTTTATGACCTGTCAATCAATCCAGTAGGCGTGTCAGCAAATGACCAATCAGCTACCTCAATTTGTCCCGAAGGTAAACGCCCCTTGTCTTTGGAGCTGACTGCAGCCGCTCAGGGTGAATGCTCGAGTATGAAGTCTGAACCCTCTGCGTACAGTACACGCGTGCGTACGCATGAACAGACGTACGCAGGAGTATACTGGGGGCTTTAGAGTGGCTAGAAATGGCGGAGCGTAAACAGTGCTTTAAGCATTTGTTGCTCCATCCCTGCACTCACCCGAGTTCCCAATTCATGTAATAATTTTAAATTTTAAAAATTGAGCACCTGTGTACAGCCCACAAGTGCAGGGGGAAGCTCCCTCCTGCATTTCTTCTCCGGCTGCAGCAGCTTCGTGAAGGGTTAACCCTTTGCTGTCCAATTGCACCAATCAAATTTTGTCTTCCAACTTAAAATTCAAAGTATGCCACATCATAAAATCATCATAATCACAAAATATAAAAGTGTTAAAAGTTGTTTTTTATTATTTTAGAACTTCTGTGTTCAGTTGTTACAGTGTAATTGATCAAGAAGTATATTTCTGCTCGTGCTGCAGAGCTGCGCCCTTTGATGTCCTGCTGCACTTCTCAATTTAAATTTAAATACTGTAATATTTTTAAATAAACAATCCATGCTGCATGGATTGTTTATTTAAAATATTACAGTATTTAAATTTAAATTGTTTATTTACACAAGGAGGGAGATTGGGAGTAACAGGTGATGAGTAAGTGTGATTGCAGCCTGTCACATCACAACAAAGTTTACTGTACTTGAACCTGAACTTGGACTACTGTATCCCTACTTTGTTGTTTTTCACTTATATTGCACACGCGCATGTGTGTGTGTGTGTGTGCGTGCGTGCGTGCGTGCGTGTGTGTGTGTGCGTGTGTGTGTGGTACAGAACTCCCGCGATAAACAAGGGACTACTGTAATCCCAGGTCAAAAATTAGACGAAACTCCTTTATGAAAAGTTCGTATGACACAGAGTCTGAATAATGAGATTGCAGAAATTAATTAGCCCACCAGAGTGTGTTACCTTTTAACTGGTTGGTGAAGTGATTTTTGTAATATTCGAGGTGTAGAGTTGAGGAGCCCCACTGAATGCAAGCTTACATTGGAGGAGGAAACCTCCACAATGGTCAGGATCTCCAGAAAACAATTCAGAAGGTTTTATGCTTACCTGCTGAGTGGTGGTATTTGATTCAGGAGTCGTTCTAGAGGAACTTGGTGTCCGTGGAATGGTGGGAACTGTAGGAGGAGATGGTGAGAGTCTCTGGTTAATAAAAAAAAAAAAAAAAAACATACCTCCTAGTTCCTGCATGTAGCTTGCTGCTATGATTCGTTGCAACATTTCCTCTAATTTGGCGATGCGTTTGTCCTGGGAGGTCAAATGGAGCTCCTGGTCTCGTTCTGGGTCTTTTTGGCTGGAGCATTTCTGTTCTGACTCAAGGAACCCAGATTGATAGGAGACCCTGAACGAGACAAGACTCGGGAGTAGAAAAGTGAACAGTGTTTATTATTTACAGTGAGAATATATACAGAAGATCTCCTGGAGCCCCTGGGGAGGAAGGATAAGGTCAAGTGGGTTGTTAATGAGGGAACTGAATGTTGATATTGATCCGGATGGTTTTTCTCTTACAGGTCTGGACGTGGTGGTGAGGCACAGAGTTTATCCAGAAACAGCTCCATAGATGGGGAACCAGGCAAGGCAGGCAATTTGCAGGAGGGCAAGGCACGAGGAACCGGACCGAAGGAGAACCAGGACTGGACAGGACCCAAGGAAGCAGGATAACTGCATGCACAAAAGACAAGGTAAGTATCTTAATATTTCTTAGTAATACTGGCCAGAGGCATAAATACCATAAATGCATAAGGCTCCAGTGAAGAGTAGCACTCAACTGCAGCCTTATATAGTGCAGGATCTCATCAGGTAGATGGCCGACAGTTTGTGGTAATTAGAGGCCATCTTGGAGAGGAGAGCTGCAGCCAGTGGTACTCTGATACAAATGAGATTACTTCTAGTCTTGACATAAAAACCTTTGTTTGTTTTCTTAAAACTTGATGGTTTAACTTTAGGTTTAAGATCCAATGTTTGTCTCAACAAGTAGCACATTGTCCGAGTTATATGAGCTTATCAAAAAGATTGTCTGCCTCTTCTTTCTGTGATTCTTTACATGTTTCTCCTGTAAATGAAACCAACTGTGTCAACGTGCCACCTGTCTAACTACAAGTAAATAATTAAAATCATGTGGTTGTGTACGTTTCAGACGTCGATAGGGCTCCTCTTCAGTGTTGGCATCTTGTTTCACTTTTGTTATTGCGAAGTGAAATGCAGAAATGACGAAGACGAGGAGGTTGACTGGTTGGTGATTTTATCTGCCTCCATTTTTATTTTCACTCACTTTCGGTTGAAGCTGAATAAATGCTAAAATGTGTGTTGATGTCGGCCCGTCAGGTTTATTTTATACAAGCTGCCCAACGTGAACAATGCCGGTTTGTTGTATTTGTACATGGATGAGAGCACGAATGGGTGGCAACTCAGCCAGAAGGAAATCAACAGCAGAAGTGGCTCTTTGGGGAACACACTAAAACCTCTTCTTGATTTCTATGACAGAAAGGTAACATCCCACACAATCAGAAACTTTTAATGATGGTACCACTTTACAGGCTGATGTACATTCATCATTTATTGTCTTTTTATTGTAAGACTGAAGGCTTTGGTTACATGCTCTACAACGATCAACCTCCAGATCCTTATGCTGCTCCTTCGTCATTTGGCCACAGCAAAGGTGGGTGCTGCTGATTAATGTCTAAAACTAAATATCTAAAAATGTCTAAAACATCCAGCGATAAGCTGTTTCGTGACTCTTTGACATTATTTTATGTTCTTAAGGGGTTGTAATGTTGGATCGACAACATGGCCTTTGGCTTTCTCACAGCACACCCAAATTTCCAACATATCGCAACAAAGACTTCTGGCCAAAGAATGGAAATTCAAACGCTCAAACGTTTATTTGTGTTAACTTTCCCTACGCACAGTTTAAAGCAATAGGTAGGTTAAAACCTTTATATTTGGACCAACTTTGATGTTTTATTTACTGTGTTGAAATATTTCGTTTGAACTCTCAGGAGTGCAGCTCAAGTACATCCATGCTTATTCATACGACTCTGTGGTACCTACAACTTTTCATGAGGAGCTGCGGTGTGTCGCACAGAGAAGCTGCCTTCCAAGAAAAGCACCCTGGTCCAGCGTGACCACACTGACCTCCATGATGGGCCGTAGTTTCACCAGTTTTGCAAAATATGGACGCTTTAAAAATGGTGAGTGCTGGCAATTAAAACCCCCTGTTGTTGGATTTGAGTATCAAATGTGAAAAGTGTGATATTTACTTATTATTTACCGCCCCGCTCTTTTTTTAATAATGCCCAGACAATGTTTTCAGTGTTGTTACTTTCTTTGGGATCTATACAGTCATGTGGCATAATATAGATGCTGTGTAAATGACATTCTGGGAATTTTCAGGAAGACATGATGGTACCAAGTTCTGTTTTTACTACAGCCTTGTGCAGTAGAAAGATGCAGATGCTAAAATCCATCTATCAGTCAATCTATATAACTTTATTGTCCATAATATTCCATAAGATGGAGCTTTATCTTTGACATCTGGCTCATACACACAAAACAACACGAGTTAAAAATGCCATAAAACTTTAACCCAATAAATCTAATTCTAAAATACATGATAAATTAAAAGCATAAAAACATCTTAACAGACAATGGTTTGTCATGTGAGGCTACGTTAAAATAGGACCCTATTAA
This sequence comes from Nematolebias whitei, assembly GCF_014905685.2. NCBI lineage: Eukaryota > Metazoa > Chordata > Actinopteri > Cyprinodontiformes > Rivulidae > Nematolebias > Nematolebias whitei. The sequence continues at coordinate 19,206,888 of NC_056500.1, forward strand.
GGACACTAACAGAAGAGGGAACAAATGACTTTTTGTGCCCATTTTTCTTTACTAGAGGAACTACCTGTCTTCTGTCAGATGGTACCAACCTGAATAAAGGTTGTAGTGAATGAGTTGAGTCAATGTAAAGCTGGATTGCCTTTTATTTCCAGCACCTGACTGTACAGGTCTGGAAGTTTCATTGGTTGATGACCAATGACTTTACTACCTAGTTTGACCACACTGGACAGCTTGTTCCTGTCTCTGACTAGGAGGTTTCCATAACATGAGACAATATTAAAGGAAACACTTTCAACCAGTGACCTGTACACCAATTGCAAGGTATTTTTTGCTAACACTGAAGCTCCTTAGCTTATATACAAGGTGGAAATACTGTCTTGACTTTTTGTAAACACAGTCAGTGTTGGGCTGAAAGGTCAACTTGGTGTCAGTTATTGTTCCGGGGTACTTAACTTCAGTCACCTTCTCTACTTCCTGCCCTTTTTTTAACATAAGGTCTGGTGGCTGCTCCCCATCTACCTCCCAGACAAAGTTCCTCAGCTTTACTGACATTAAGGTCCAGAAAACTAACATCAAACCAGGCAGAGAGCTGACCTATGAGCTGGGAGAAGGAGGGGCTATTATTGGTGTCTATCAGACCAGCAACTAGGGCCATATCATCAGCATACTTAATTAATGTGAAGTCTTTGTTGTCATGTCACAAATCATGTATGTAAAAAGAGAATAAAAGTGGTGTTAGCACACAACTCTGTGGAACACCAGTGTTCAAAACCCTGCAGTCAGACAGAGAGTTCTACGCAGACTCGTTGGGGTCTTCCTCTCAAAATCTCTCCAATCCACAAAACAAGATGGTTGCTGACATTTATTTCACATATTTAAAACAGACCTGGATGCATTTCAGACTGAAAACATAGGTGCATTTTTCAATTTTGTTTTTTGGTGATGATAATACACACAGGAAGTTGAGCAAATTATATTTTAAAGTTCAGTAGATAAAAAATGTGTTTTGCTTAAAAATGACTGCAATTAGTTTTCTATATCTTCAAATGGTTTCAGTTTTGTTTAAAAAAAACGAAGACATGCAACACAATAAATGTCCTAAACTTTTAAGACAAATGCTGGCATCAGTTAAAACTTAACAGTGATCATTTCCCCCCATTGTTTTAATACTGTAGATCTTTACTCGAGCCTCATTGCAGACTACGTTTCAGAGGATTTATTTGTAAAAGGCTGGGGGAAACTGCGTGAACCTCTCGCCTCGAACTGCAGCTCCACTGCTCACATCTACAACGTGAAGGAAGTGAAGCTGCCGAGGAGGAAGCCCTTCAGTGACACACAAGATCACTCAAAGTGGTGTGTGACTTCAGATGGCAGCTTGACCTGCATCGCTGATATGAACAGAGAGAGGAGTCAGATGGACAGAGGTGGAGGAGCTATCTGCACTGCTGACCCTGTGGTTGGGAGGGTCTTTAGAGCATTAATCTTTCAGTATGAACCATGTAAACAGTCTAATTCTGAAAGAGAACTGTAAAACTACAATTCTCACAAAAAAAACTGTTTTTTTTTATTTTTGTTGTTTTAATAACTTTTAATTCAATTCTATTTTACAAACAGATCTATTCATGCAAAGCGAAGCTATTTTATTCCAATTTAAATAAAAGTATGTTTTGTGTTGTTAAACCACATATGAAAAGTTTATGTGTTGTTTTTTGTTAAACATTGTCTTTTAGCAGTGACTGGTTTTTGCAGGGTCCTTGTGTTTATGCCCTAACAATTAATTGAGTCCTAAAATTTCAGCCATATAATTTCAAAAGACAAAAACAAAAGTACCTTCAGAGGCAAATGCACACACATTCTCAGGCCACTTAATGTCTAGCTACAAATGCAGTGTCCTATTAGTTAGATTTCTCTATACAACCCAAGCAACTTTAATTACATGAATTTTTTTTGTCGCATGCAACCTAATATTACATTTTTGCAAAGTCCATCAGTCCATTCAGTCCCCTGACACAAATAGAGTATTATTGTGTATGCTGTTCAGTGTCAGGAGGGCTGTGATCAGTCTTACATCAGGGAAACTAAACAGCCACTGGCCAAAAGGATGGACCAGCACAGAAGAGCAACATCATCAGGCCAAGATGCTGCAGCTTACACTCATCTCCAGATCAGTGGTCACTCTTTCAGAGATGAAGATGTTCACATCCTTGATAGAGAGGAACGTTGGTTTGAGAGAGGAGTAAAGAAAGGCATCTTTGTGAAGAGAAACTGTCCATCATTAAACAGGGACAGAGGCCTCCGTGTCCCTGTTTAATATCTGTGAATAGCAAGCGGCCATCAGAGTAATAATCAGTCGTTTGGCGGATAGTCCTCCTTTATCAAGTGAACAGCTTTTGGATGTCAGCAAACTAGTTGATCCAATATGAGAAGTGCCTTTTTATAAGACTGAGTTTATTGCAGACACTCAGACTGACAAAGATGAAATGTTTCAACAAGTTTTTTTTTTTTTATTATTATTTTAATCTGTCCAGAGGACCTAACTTAACTTTATTCGCTTTTTGCAAATTATTCTTCTAAAGTCCCAGCTTTTCCACTTACTGTACTATTTTTTTCATTCAACCTTTATTTATGCAGGTTAGTCTCATTGAGCCTCGAGGACTCACTTACAAGAGAGACCTGAACAATTTGGAATTAAATCAACATTCTGCATAGAACTGGATTAAAGACAAAGCAATTATAGTGTGATGTGTTGAAGTCAAATTTTCATTTAATGTATAATTTAATTTGATCTGTTCAGTTCCATTCAGCATTTGAGCTGCTATTTGTCTCCTCGCCACGAGGGGGCGCACGTATTCACTGATCTTGTAACTACTCACCCCCTGTCACCGGAAGTGAACGCGCTTGTCCGGAAAGTCTGTTCCGCACGTGAGAAACAATCCAAAATGGATTTTACAGAAGTTCCCGTGAGTCAGGGAGGCGAAGGTAAAATAAAGAACAAAAAAGTAAAGATGAAAGATGTTAGTAAGGATGGAGAAGAAGGGAGCAGCGGAGCGGAGAAGACCGAGTCAGAGACGACGACGTTTCCGCCAACATTCAGTTTGGCTGAAGTCAAGAACAAACAGAGAAGACACCTCATGTTTATGAAACTCAAGCAGGAAAAAAGAAAGGTAAACAGAAGACATTGTGCCTTGCGCTAGGCAAAGCTGCCATTATTAATAAATTTAGTTCACTCATCTGTTGTTAGCTAAAATAAACTTCTAAAACCACCCCTCTTTACTTAGAATAACGAAACTCATGCCAGTATTTCACAAGTAAAAAACAAAGAAAGAAACATACTAGTAGTTACTTTCAACTATTCTCAGAGATCTGTTGTTGTAACGCACTTGTCTTTGAGTTTATAATCATGTTAATCTTGTTTTCTGTAGCAAAAGCTGCAAATTAGGAAAAAGAAGAGGAAGGAAAGAGAAGCATTAGGTGACAAGGTGAGTCTTTTCTGTTGTCATTCATTTATTTCATCTTTTAATATCAATTCATTGCTTGCATCATCAACAATTTTTTTCTTTCATTCTGTCCCAAACTTAGGCGCCGCCAAAGGAGGTCCCTAAAACGATAGAAAACCAGAGAGTGTTCGACGAGACAACAGTTGACCCAGACGATGAAGAGGTGTGGACTGGTCTCGCTGAAATAATCTCTTTACTTTTATTAGTTTGTTCATATTTCTTGTTTGGTGTCCAGGTTGCGTTTGACGAAGGGACTGATGAATTTTCTGCGTATTTCAACGGGCTGACGAACCCCAAAGTGCTCATCACAACATCAGACAGGCCCAGAGGGGTGAGTGGCTGCTGTTCGACCTCAAAACAAAATTCCCCTTCGTTCATCGGTGTCAAAAATCTGGATTGAAAACACGTTGGATGTTGGGTGATTTGTCTTGCAGAGGACGACAAGGTTCTGTAAGCAGCTGGCCACAGTGATCCCAAACGCCCACGTTTACTACAGAAGAGGTTTGGCCCTGAAGAGGATCATTCCTCAGTGTGTCGCCAGGGACTTTACCTACCTGATCGTTGTCAATGAAGACCGCACGATTCCCAGTATCCTCACATCCAGTCACAGGAAAGAGACTAAACTCCTCTGCACCGAAGCAGTTTTCTTTTGACACATTATTACATTGGGGAAAATTGTATCAACGTGGAAAAAATGTCATCATCCTTAACGGTCACTTTAAGATGGCTTGGTTCTCTGTCACCTTCCTGATGGGCCAACTGCGCACTTCAAAGTCAGCAGCGTTCGGTTACGCAAAGAGATAAAGGCAAGTTCAGTTCCTCTATTTCACCAGCTGCGTTTGGACATCAAAGTGATGCAAGTCCATCCCAAAATTAAGTGTCCCGTACTCGCAATTCACCATTTCATTGAGTTGATGTTTAATTTGGTCTGTTTTGTGTTACTTTACTGACTAATCTTATGTCTTTACAGTGGCAGATAAACAAGAACTAAGCTTAGCAGCAATTGTCATTTTAACAGCATTATTAAAAATGTAATTTGCAGAGGGTTTTTTTAAGATTGGAAAGTAGACAAATCACGTTTCCAAGTATATTCTAGGACATGGAAAGCTGAACATTCTTATATCCTTTGTTTTTTATATTTTGCCAAGGTTTGATGCCGTTCTCTTTGTTTTGTGCAGAGGCTAGGTAAAGAGCCGACCGAACACTATCCAGAGGTGATCCTCAACAATTTCTCAACCCGTCTGGGTCACTCCATCGGCCGGCTGTTCGCCGCTCTCTTTCCACAGAACCCCCAGTTCGTGGGTCGACAGGTCGCCACCTTTCACAACCAACGAGACTTCATCTTTTTCAGATTCCACAGGTGAACTTTTCAACTGTGGCTTAATTTAGTAACAGTTAATTTTTGATTAAGTTTGTTTAGTGGTTTTCTGTTTGTTCATTACTAAAATTACATTTCGATATATGGGCAAATAGAGCCGGCGTTGAAATAAAATCTAAATTTTTGCTGTAAGAAGGTAAATATGTTTACGGTGTTTTGAACAGGTACATCTTCAAGAATGAGAAGAAAGTTGGTATTCAGGAGCTGGGACCCCGCTTCACTCTCAAACTCCGATCTCTTCAGAAGGGAACCTTCGACTCAAAGTATGGAGAGTATGAATGGGTGCTGAAGGTGAGTAACTGGAGAAATCACTTTGTCTTTTTGCATAGGGCTATTTGTAGAACGAGTGGGGCAATCATGCAAATTACTTGAGAGCATTTGAAAAGAAGTCTCAAACTATAAAAAACGTGTTTTTCTTCTTTACTTGCTTATAATAACTTCTTTGTTTGTTTGCAGCGCCATGAAATGGATGCCAGCAGGAGGAAGTTCCAGCTTTGATTTTACATTTTTCATGACAAGTTATTTAATATCTGGCAAACAATTACTTGTGGACTTGGATGAATTGACTAGCCCGTAGTTTTAAGATCTGTGATAAATGTTACAATTTTTTTTTTGTTGATCATTTGTTTTCCCTGAAAAGTATTTGAGCTTGTATGGCTTCACCCTTTAGCTTGACTTGAGCTTCAGAGTTAACACCGTTTTAACTGAACTTATCCAAGTTGTATCAGTGGGTTGAAAGTTGTAAATGAGCGATACAAAACAAATGTGAAGCTCTAATACCAGGATTTACCATGCCAACAGGTAAATATAAAACTAAACTACCATTTTAGTCATTGAAGCTTCAACTGCGAACGTCCGTACACAGATCCTGGTGTTTTCTGTTTAGACAGGAAAAGAGAAAAGTATCATTTTCACAGCTGGAAAACACCATCATAGGTTGATCTCACCAGCCTGTAATGGAAACATGACCTAAAAGTTGCAGTCAATGTAAAAATGGCTACATGTTCCATCGGCATGACATGATTTAAGAGGTTAAGCCTTCATACATGTTTTGTTTTTCTCACGGTAATTTAAATATTTGTGCAAATAAACTGTATTACAACCTGACAGATGCCCTTTATGTCAAAGACAATTAAATTGAGGATTATTCCATAATTGCAGAGTGGGCTCCATGTACACTGATCATTGATTATATGAGGTTTGTGTCAAATCCAACTGTTCTGACTTGCATGTTTCTAAATGAGTGAAATTGTGTGAAACAGAATTGAGACGATTGTTGATGTCAATAGTGTGAATGAATAAATCAAAGTGTCAGATAACAGCTTCAAGGCTTTCAGGTGAAGCAGATCAGAAAAAAAAAAAAACTTTCAGAAAACCAACAAGCAGTTTAGGTTCAGGATGTTACAGTAACCAGCCATGGATTTACTGTTCTTTACATAAGGTTCTCACTAGTTTTACTCCGTTTCACACCAGAAATCACTTAAAAAGTAAGAATCTACAATTTTACAGAGGACAACACATAGCAGCAAGTCTATAAACTGTGGAAACATTTATTCAGTTATGAAAAATGTACATTTCACAAGGCACACGTGTTCTTATGGGTTAGTTCGAAGCAAAAAGGCTAAGACGGTAATGTTGCACTAGAGAAATGTCTGCAGGAGATTTTACAAAATGGTACAAGATTTGTTAAAAAAAAAGAAGTTATGTTAGTTGTCTGGCCCAAATTCCTTTAAACACTCCTGAGACGACTCCAGTCCATGACGAAGGGTCCTGCAGCTCGGTGTGCGAAAGAATCGCATCTTCTAAAACCTGAAGAGACGACAGTATTTCACAAAATAAAACTAAATTGTACATCTTCAATGGAGCAGAATCTACATTTTAACAAAAATCAGATAAGGAAAACAGTAGGAGACGCTTTGATAAGACATTCAGGATACTCTTTGGCAAACTTGTAACTAACATTAACAGGTGACAACTCTCAAAACTTGACAATCATTTTAACTATTTGTCCTCTACTACAGGTAACATGTACTTTAAAACTGGTGGCAGTAACGGAGTAAAAGCAGGATGGAAAACAAATGTACCTAAAATACATAGGACATTAATTACAGTAAAATACACACAGAGGGGAACACTGGGCACATACTCGGTAGGAAAACATGTTTCATTTTGGGTTAAAGAGACCCTGAACACTCAAATGAATAAGACAGTATAAGTATAAGACAGTATAGTGATGGTACTCACAGTGGAGGCTCGGCCGGTCGGTGCTATAGGAAGGAGCAGGCTCTGTGCGGTCTGAACGGGTTGTTGCTGGACGACATGCCGTTCAGCAGAGGGTCCTGCTGGGCGTTCTGAAGGCAAAACTGCTGGAGGTCCGCTGCGGCCTGAGAGACCTTTAAAAAGATGGGTTTCTGTTAAGTTACCATAGCCTCTGACAGTTTATTTTAACACGGCGCGTAACTACCGGTACATGGCCAAGAAAGACACGCCCTAGAGGAGTAAAACTGTAACGAAGAGTTTCAACAAATACCTTAACTCTGTTGATGCCAGCTTCAAGACGCAACTGTTGGACAATTTTCTTCATCGCGATAATGTTGGCTGTCCCCGGCATTATTGCGATGTGAAATAACTTAAATGTTTAGGCAACGAAAGTTAAAAAAAATCACAAAATGTTTACGAAAAGAACTCTTTGTTACTAGCTAACTCGTTAGCTTTTTTTCTCTTCTGCGCTGCTTCCGGTTTTCTTTAAAGGCGTGTCAGCGGCTGCTGCCTTCACGTTACGATTAGAAATTACATAAACGACGTTTCCTGTTTGTTTATTTAGAATGTAACTTTAGTCATATCTATTTATTTGTGTTACTATGCCATTTAAAATAGCTAAAGCTCCAAGTTATGTTTATATGTTGCTCTTATGTTCGAAGTAACTGTAAAATACACATCCTTGCAATAACTTTTTACAATTTGTGCTTAAAAATTAGAATGGTAGTGTTAAACTTTAGTAACTGACAGTTGTTCTCTAAATTTATTTTCCACAAAGATATTTTGTGTGATTGTATGACTAACACAATTTCATTCACTTCTGCAGCAGGGGAAAAAAAATGCCTTTGTTATGTAAATTCCTCCTTTCCACGAATGCAGCATTGCATGAGAAGAAATGTCTCCATCTAGTGGTAAAAATGTGTCACTGCACAAATTAAACAAGTTCAAAGTGTGAACTGTTTTAAACAGCAGGACTTTGAAAATGCTTCAGAAAAAATCGTGTGAAAAATATAATCTATAAAATCTGAAGGATTTAAACTCTCATATAGTTGAATTAATCACAGGTTTTACGTTTTGTTTAGTTTTTCCTGCAAGACTCTCTTCATCAGTACCAGAGCAACCAAGGCTGGCACTCTCATAAAAGAAACTCCACTGGGTGACTGCGTTTAATTACAGCAGATAGTTTCTTGGATGTCTCAGTAGTCACAGCACATGAAAACACACACCTTCAGGGAAGTACACAAAAAAAAAATCAATTTCTTAGTGTTTCGTCACCTTCCTTGTGCTGAAATCAGTCCATGGGGTGTGCAAAGGGAAGCATGAGACGGGCCAGTTGTAAGGTAAGCTGTTTTTACATCACTACCATTTCTGTTTAGATGAGAGTCACAAATTTGTAAAAAAGAAAAAAAGAATGTGTTGTCAATTTCCTTACTGTGCAGTTTGTGGAGCTTCACGTGCTGTATGTGCCGGGTGACCAGTGGGATGTAAAATTGAACAAAGTCCCAGCTGAAGCCTCAGAGAGTTTTATTTCAGCTGGATTTATCAGGTAAAACTGCTGGAAATGTTTTATACAGTAATATAAAATGAACAGTTGTGTAACTGCACATATAATAAGGCCATAGATTGTGTCTACAGTGAAAATCAGTGTTCATTTAATAATAAAATAAAGAAATTGCTTTCAAAAAAGCATTTAAAATGTCAGAAAGTGACGCTTTTGCATGTTGTTGGATTATGTTTTTTTTTTTACATGCTTTGTTGAGATAAAGCTTTAGCAGCGGGATCCTCAAAGAAGATTATCAAAAGGCTGAAAATGACAGTGCAGCCAACTGAAATGATTGTGTGTTGTGAATCACATTCACAATTTGAACCCACGTTGCATCATAAACAGAATCAGTCCTGTCTGCAGTCCAAATCTGTTTCATACTCAAAATGTATGGCACATCATGAAATGGAGCTTTTAAACTACTTTAAACTGATGACAAAGCTGAGATATATTTTCTTTTAATGCAAAAATCTATTTTTCAAAATTGCAACTTTTATTCTCAGTCCTTCAACTTTAAAAAGTCAAATTAAAAAGAACAGTAAAGTTATTGCTATTTAAAGTAATTATTTAATATTTTTCTGTGTTAAATAAATGAGTTATTTACAGATTCAAGTTGTTGGTTCATTGAAAAAAACAAAGATTCAGAACTTTTCTACAAAATTAACTTTTTACACGTTTAAAACACTTAAACTCCAGAGTTTTCTGTTTATTGTGCTTCACTAAAAAACAGCTGAAGCCTTGAGTGGTGCAAAGGTTGTGGTCATGGTTCTCCTTTCCCTGATATGATTTTAGGGTTCATCCTGACATCACGTTGAAAACTCTGAGGAGCGAGCTGGGAGCTCTTTTTGGCAGCGAGCTAAGCGTCAAGAAATACTTCTTCCTGAGATGTTTGGGCCGTAGTTTGGCGCTGGTGAGTGGCGCTGGCACTTAAAAGTCCTTTTGTAAAGCCGACTGTTTCACAATGCAGACTGTGCACTATTCAGAAGAAGCCACATTAAAGTTTGTAAAGAGTTTGGTGAGAATAAAGGTTTTACTGCCGTGTTTATGGCCACTGTATAATCCCTCTCTTTTACAGGTCAAAAGCAACCAGGAGAAGGACCTGAAAGTGAAAACATTTGCTCCTCCTTATGTATGTAGGGTTATTTTCTAAGTTGATCACATCATTATTCTTGGTCAGCTGCTGTGAGACGTTGTTCTCACCTGTTTGCAGGCTGCTCAACCAGAGCTTTACCTGCTGTCTGCTGTGGAGCCAGACAGCAGTTTCTGCTCCCAATCCTTCACCACGGATACCAGCAGTAGCTCCTCGGAGCAGCAGATCTGTTTCCACCCTCCCAAGATGAGCAGCGTGCCAATGGGGACAAAGGAGCCCGTTAAATTTCCCCGCATCCCCCAGTGTTCCCATCAGCCTCCTCCTCCCTCTGGGCTAGAAGAGGAAGAAGGGGATGATCAGCGCTGCAGCTCCTCAGAGGAAGAGAATGAAGTTCTGTGCTCCATCAGAAGCAACAAGCATCACGACCTGAGGGCACTGCAGCTTATTTCACTGAAAGAAGGTAATGTTAATAAGTATGCATGTTTTTTTTCTCTCCTTCAAGTCTTCAGGTCTTCAGTGTAAAGTCTACTTTAGAAAACATTTCAGCTGCTTGACTCTACAGTTTTAGACAGATGTGAAGCTGAGTCTGCTCAGGTGAAGCGGTCACCTCAGAGAGAGGAGCCCTGCAAAAAAACTAAAACGCACAGAGCCGGGTTTTCAGGAGCTGAGGAGGACAGGGACTCAGGCTTCTCCCTCACAGACAGGTACCACATGTCCCATGAGACTACAACCACTCCCACTCCTTCTTTTTAACTTAGCGTGTGTGTGTGTTGTACAATTAGAAAACCCAAAGATGCACACACACTGGAATCCCTCAGGAGCAAACCAACAGCTGGGGTAATGTCATTCAGAATAAATATTTCAACATTTAGTATATTTTTATTTGTATTTTAATATTGCTAGTAAATCTAATATTTTTCTGGTGTTTTAAAGGTGTCAAAAAGTCAGTCTGTGTTCTCGAGACCTGCTTGTTGCACGACTCCCCCTCCAAGTTTAGGCCTGGCCCCGGGCACCAAGAGAACAGCCGCTTCGCCGGTCTTTCCTACAAATAGTAAGTGGTCCCATACTCAGGCTTCACATTTATCTGATCTAATTCAACCGATGTTTGTTTGCTTTTCTGTAAGAAGAGGCACTAATCAAAGAACTTCAACTGGTGAAGGAGGAGAGGAAGCAGCTAGAATGGACAAGACAACAGCTCCTGAGGAAAGGGAAGGACTTGCTGGCTCAGAACAGACACCGCAGGAACCAAGGTGGCCGCATAAAAACCATAGATGCTCTTCACTTAGTTTAGCCAGAAACATGAAATCTAGACTGTCTAAATGTAAAAAAAAAAAAAAGAATAATAATAATTGATCTGCTGCTTTTTTCTTCTCGATCAATACAAAGCACGTGACAGCTGGAAAAAGAAGTACTTTCAAACCAAGAAGGCCACAGCACCGCTGGAGGACAAACTCAGACACTTCAAACAGGAACTGGAGATGTTTTACAGCAAAGTCCTGCACCAGCTGCACGCCAGAGAGAACCGAGGGAGACCGAGGAAGACTTCGGAAAAGGTTTGAACAAATTGTTTAGACCAGCCGGTCAAAGCAGATGGCCGCTTGTCCTGAGCCTGGTTCTGCTGGAGGTTTCTTCCTTTAAAAGAGTTTTTCCTTTCCACTGTTGCCACTGTGCTTGCTCAGGATGGGAGACTGCAACAAAGCCAAGATTCAACTTGTCTGCTGGATTCCTTAGATAGAGAACTTTACTAATTGGCTTTTTATGTTTGTGACTGTTCCTGTAAAGTGCCCTGAGACAACTTTGTTGTGATATGGCTCTGTATAAATAAACTGAATTGAATTGCAAATAGTAAAAATGTCCCATAACATTAGCACAGCTGTCACCTTGCTATTCAGAGGGCTGAGTGATACTTGCAATAACACTTTAAGAGGGGGGCAGTTGAACATGGGAGGCCTCCACCCTTGTGTAACGATGGACAAGTTCTCTTCACAAAGATGACTTCCTTTACTCCTCTCTCAAATCAACATTCCTCTCTGTCAGGGTTAACATCTTCATCCCTGAGGGACGGCTGGCCTGTAGATGTGTTAACCACAGAGTCCTGGCCTGATGATGTTACTCTTCTGCGCTGCAAATAGCAAGCGGCCATCAGAGCACTAAAGACTGAAGAAGTCTTTTGGATAAAAGACTCAATGTGTCAATAAAGAATCCATCCAGAGGACCCGACTAAACATTGTTAGATTTGTCTACATGGATTATTGCGCAGCATCAGGACCGTCTTTCTAAATGTTATGCTTTTTTATCTTTTACTCATTTATTTACATGAACAAAAATACTGAATTATAGCAACCAGCTAAGTGTCAGTATATGCTGTGAAATGTTTTTGTTCATCCCTGATGTCCTATAAATGATTGATTTCAGAACGAACTCGTCATCCAGATCGTGAAGGTGAAATGTGAGATTGACAACTTAAAGAGGAAAGTGGAAGATGCCAAAATAAAGCTACTTACAGAGATAAAGGTAACTTTTCTCTTTTAACTTTAATGCTACAATTCTGAACTCAGCAGAGATTAAACTGCTTGTAAAGTCAGGTTCCCCTTTTTTTTTTCTCCAAAAAAAAAAAAAAAAATGTGTGTAGCTGAGGATGCAGGCTGCTTCAGAGCTGCGAGCCCTGAGGGTCGAGCTGGCTCAGAAGAAGAGCCAATCGTCTCCTGCACGGATGAGAAACACGACACGAGACAAACTGAACGTTTCCTCTACAATGTGATCACTCTTCTAGGATAATATGAATCTGAAAGACAAACTTTTGATACTTTCTGTATGTTTGCTTATTTTGTGATTTTATTGTCTATGACGCTCGTTCTCTGGTACTGTGTGTTTGTTGCAGTAATATCAACTCAAACGTGTTCATTTTGACACCACGTGCACATCAGCAAATCTATTAAAACAAGTGGAAAAGTTTTATTTGCGAACAAAGTACAACAAAATCTTGGAAAGAGCATTAAAAAAAAAGAGTTCACATCTTATTAGAAAGAAAAACATGAAAATATTAAACAATATTTGTAAAATAATCACAGTGCATTTTGTTTGAAATATCAATAAATTTAAACAAGAGCAATGAAAGCTACAATTTATGATTTCGTGCAAGTATGCATCCCTGACAGAAGAACAGATCATTTCATTTCTATTACAAAATATTTGATTATTTAGCAGCACAGACAAAAGGGCGGCGGCACAGTGGTGCAGCTGGTCGAACTGTTGCCTCTCAGCAAGAAGGTCACCGGATCAAATCCTGGCCAGGGAGCCATTCTGGGTGGAGTTTGCATGTTCTCCCTGTGCATGCTTGGGTTTTCTCAGGGTACTCCAGTTTCCTCCCACAGACCAAAAACATGCATGTCAGGCTGACTGGTATTAAATTGTCCCTAGATGTGAGAGAGGGAATGTTTGTTTGCCTCATTTGTCTCCATGTGTCCCTGTGATGGACTTGCGACTTGTCCAGGGTGTCCCCTCGCCTCTTGCACAGTAACTGGATATAGGCACCAGTGACCCCCATGATCCGAAAAGGAAAAAGCGGGTAAAGATAATTGATGGATGGAGAAACGGGCTTAGAAGAGGTGTAAATTTCTGCAGGAGAGTTAAATTTATTTTAGTTGGCACCCAAATAGGGCGTTCCACATCTGCATGGTCTGCTGCCCAGCATCTGGATCATCGCTGTAGTCCAAGATGTTGCCGTTCCACATGCCGATGCCTCTCAGGCCTTTATCCATCACAGAATTAGCTTTGGCGCAGATGCTCTGTGGATCATCGTACCAGACCTGATGAGTCTGCCCGTCCTGGGCCTGAAAACCAAACAACAAAATGAAAAACTTTACTTTCTTTCAAAGATGCAGTTATCAGTAGTGTCGGCTTCAATGACAATTTGGAAAAAGACTAAAGTTTAAATTTAAATACTATATATAAAAAGGTTGTACACCTTGTAATAGAAATAAGGAGCCTGCTGCTCGTCATCCCACATCCTGCCTGACGATGAGCTGCTGAGACGCTTCATGATCCACTTGTACGGTTTTTGTTTTCCTGCTGCGTCGCTGCAAGGAGCTCCACGGAAGGGAACTTTGGGTATAAAACATATACCCTCCTTTAGTGAAAGAAAACGGCACCACAGCACAGCAGTTAAAATCTGGTCCATGCTTCATAGCTAGAAGAGGAATTTTCAAGATGCATATTGGAAATTGGAGTTCAAGTTAAGAAAAATAGCAGTTTTTAATTATTTGCATTTTTATAAATAACTACTGTCAACATTGTTTTATCATCGTTTGATACATGAGGTAAGACTGTGTTGAAGTGGATAAAAGTCTAAAAGACAAATCATTATCAACAATTTGTGGCTGAGCTGAAGACAGGAGAAATGCAAAGACTTCAAAATCAAAACTGAACTAATCTGAGCTTGATTTGCTGTGGATGTTGTTGTTAATTGTGTGCTAACTATTAGCCGTGTAGTCAGATTATAAGCAATCAAAACAACCAGCACACTGCATGTAGTTCATAGGCTGAACCACAAGGTAGCTGTGTAGGAAAAGGCTGTGGTGGGCACAGCAAACCAAAAAGTTAGCTTTGCTAACTCATATTCTGCTAACAAAACATTAGCTTTGCTAATGCTAAACCACAAACAGGTAAAGGAAATATTAGCAGAAGCTAACGCTAAACCACCAAAATGACCGTGTCACATCTTTGTCTCCTTCCAGTTGAAGTTGCGTCGACCAATCATGTCTTATCACATGTACACGTAGTAAGCCAACATAGTGCCCAACGACCTCTTCGAGACATGCCCACAACAGACAGGAACAAGCTTGTGAATTTGGTTAGCAGACGTAAAGTTGGATAAACCAAATGTAGTGGATGTATATTTGTTTGTTTGGTGACAGACTTTGACACTTAAATGTAATATTATTTTGTTAATTTAAGGGGGAAAACAAAGAGAACTGAAGGAATTTGCTTAATGCTGATGATTTTCTAAATACTAATAATCAGTTTAATGTATCTACAGATGTATCAGTCTTCCATTAATATTGATTATTAATGTGTAGCATTTAAAGGCACATTAGCATACCTTGGAAAGGTTGATACATGGGTAGTCGTAGCCATACCAAGGCACTCCCATTACCAACTTCTTACGGTCAATATTTAGATTTAAATAGTCATCATAGGCTAAAAGGATGAAAAAACAAAAACATACAAGTTAAAGTTTTACCTTTAAAGCTGATTCGTTCTTATTACAAAAGTGCAACTGGATAAACCTTTCAGCGTTTGGGCGAGTGGGGCATTTGCCATTGCGATGCAGTCACCAGTGATCTGGCTCTGCTCATCGTAAGACATCACAAACAGCAGGTCGCAGTGGTTGGCGATGCTGACGTAGTCATAGCAACGCTTATCAATACAGTTTGGAGACCAGGCAACATCAAATGAAACCTGGAGAAAACGACAATCATCAGTGAGAAGTTAGAAATATACAAACTTGATTTGTTTAAATGTGCTCTGATTTATGTTTAAACATTTCCTTCACCTGAGAACCTGGGATTTCTCTGTGGAACGCCTCAGTTGTCTCTTTGACGAGGTCCGTCAGAGCAAAGTACTCTGGTGAGCCCTTAACCACCGCTTGCTCAAGATCGATGTTGATCCCATCCATAAACTGGCTCTTGGCCAAGTTTACCTGCTTGGTTATCCATGCGGTTCTGTTAGTTTGATCCACAATGGAGGAGATGCGAACATCACCTTTAGCCAGCATGGAAATACAAAGATGGTTACTGGTTAGAGACAGAACGCAGTGTTAAACAAAAAACTTCAAAGATGCAGCGCCAGATTAACAGAAAGGCTCGATTATTATCTGACATTCCTTCTTACGTTCACAAAGACAGGAAGTTCTCTTACCTTTAAGGACAAGTCGTGCACCTTTGGAGTGAGCGTAACACATGAGATCAGCATCGTATTTTCCAAAAGCTGCCACAGTTGTCACCACAGTCCAGTTGTAGGACTTCCATTCCTTTCCACCCACATCAAATACAAATACCTAAAAACACAGTTATGGCTATTGAAAGATGACAAATGAAAACTTTTAGGAGTGTTTCCTTTCCTTGCTGCTTCTCTTCATCCTGCCACAAAACCATTTTGGCTAACCCAAAACATTTTGTAAAACAAAAACGTCCGACAAAATGTGATGAAAAAGAGAAAGTCTCATTAAATAACAATAAAGACTAGTTTAAAATGTATAGAGGTGCATTATTTTCCAAATAAACCTGCTTTTATATCTCATAAAAGTTAGTTTATAAGTCAAGAGAACCTTAGTCTGGTCCAGTTTATTTTTTTTAGATTATTGTGTTTAAATAAAATAGCATTATCGGGACAAAGTAGCAACAAATAAAAGCTATACGTTTTGAGCTAAACAGGAAGTTTGTGTTTTGACGCAGTATTTATCCGGTACCTCGTGCTCTCTCTCCCCTTGTATCGGCTGACACAGCTCCGGACTCTCACACGGACACACACCGGACCCGTTCACCGCCACCAGAACACACAGAAACACCAAAAACGTCAACATTTTATGTGAACGACAAACTGCGAGAAACCAAGTCAGCTGATTCGATCAGCTGAACGGATCACGTGACGCGGAATATGGTGCGCGAGATGGGACAAAAATCTTCGCACTTATGAATTATTGACACTCTGACACTCGAAAATATGGATATTTTAATACAAACACGCTGTTTGATTATACCGCACAGTTATTGGATTAAAAAAAAAATCTATTTCACCAAAAAAAAAAAATCGGCTTCATTTTTAAAATATAAAGAAATAATTTTATTTTACTTCTCTTACATAAATAAAATTATTAAACTGTTAGGTTATTTTGTGTGTAAAATGAAAAAAATAAAAAAGCTAAATCTTGTTGTTGTTTTTAATTGAAACAACGAAGAAACTTCGCTTTTCTTCTTTCCAAAATATTGAATACTTTCTCTGCACTCATGAACTCCAAGCCCTTAACTTGGTGGAATAAAGAGCTCGTTTTGCCAGTGATGGGTATTACATAAGATTCCTGTTATTTACAGGTCATTTTGACCCATGACCTTTCGGGAACAGTCTACACTGAAACAAAATTCATATGTAGCTACCTTTATTTAAAACATAAATATGAACCTGCTTTCTGGTTCAAACTGGCATGTTGATATCGTCCACCATGCAAGATTTAGCAGAAGATGCTGTGACTGTGACTGTTTTTTTTTTGTTTGTTTGTTTTTTGCCACTGCCTGATTTAATGGTCTGTTTTCATTGGACAGACCTGGAAAAGTTTAGGACGTTTGGCAAAATAAAATAACTAAAGTTAAAACATGTTTTTATTTATTTGTTTATTTATTTATTTATTTATTTATTTTATCTTGGCAGTGTTGAATTGCTTTTTCAAACTACACAATCGACTAATTCAGAAGTTTCATATACAAGGTGTCATTTAAATAAAAGTTAAAAACCACTGGAAAAAGACCAAAAAAATTTGGTGTATTAAAAAGAAAGCCCTAAAGTAATGTTTGCAACCCTGCAGTGACTTATCCAGAGTGTTCCCCATTTTTTGTGTAACGCTCCAGCCCCTGAGTGCAACAAAGTTAGTACTGGATCTCCAAGAGAACCAGTCATGTTTGTTTATTGTCTTACCGATATTTCAGACAATTTTAAATAAATATTTCATTTGTTACCCATCTCTTAGGTCTTTCTGACCTCAGCTGGACCGCCACTGTCAACAGTTGTGTATTTTCTTGTTTTAATGGATTCTCTGGTCAAACCACCCAGAGATCTGGTGAACCAGTGTCCTTGTCTTTTAAAAAAGTGAATATCTTCTAAAGTTGGAAGAACGTGATGATATCTCTTCCATAGAAGCCGATCCTAAAAAGTAAGAGGTTAAGAGAAATGTTGACACATGTTGACCAGCTTAGACTTGAGACGACAAAGATATGCAAATCCTGTAAATGTCACTAAAGTCTCCATGTGCAAAATAAAATCACCATTACAACTTTGGATTTTATTAGAAGTTTTAACAATCTCTTGCCCCACACATTTATTTTTCATCTGTTTTTATTCTTAATAATAGATACAGATGATTCAGCCAGTAAACATAAAGGCTCATAGTTTAGGTTACATATGGATGCGCATAAATAAAGTCCTCCATTTTGGACTGTGAAGCAGATGCAAAGGTGGTTTCCCTGCTTGTACAAATTATATACCGTAGGTTTTCTCGCTTCACGTGCTCTTAGCATCAATTTAGCAGGCAAAAGTAAAATGTGAACTGGAAATAGCTAAGGGGTTAAAAAAGTAAAGTGCTTTTATTTAACTGAGATTCCAATGCTGTTGTTTTCTTGTCCAGATGTGCTATACAGTTGCATACGTGTTCTCAGGTGAGACAGTGTTCTTTGTAGCCATGACATCACCTCACCTTTCTGAACAAATAATTGAGTCTGGCACATTATTAAAAAGTTGCATTAGAACTTTGACTCTCTTATTGTGTTCTCTGTTGGCATCATGCTCCTTTCTGATTTCTGGATTAGTTAGATACAGATGTTTATGAAGTTTTTGACTAGATATGTTTTCTATATTGTGTGGCATACCATTTGTACTGTATGTGCAAAAACAATTTAATAAACTGATATGCCAAAATGTCCTGAACAAGCAAAAACTACAAGGAAAAATGGACAACAACCAACGACTTAGCAAACCTGTCACTGAAAGTGAAAGACAAAATCACAATTACCAAAACAGGAATATAATTTTAAAACAAAACCCAGTAAAAATATAAAACATCATACTTTGTCTGACTAGACCATGATTCTGTTTAATTTGTTATTCAGTGAGTTTGAAACAGTGACAATAAAAGATTCCTGAGCATTTGTTGCCTTTGGAAAGTCAACAGTCCCTCGTCAAAAAAGACAGTATTGTGAAAGAATAACCGGTCAGGACATGGTGACATTAAACTAAATCACTACATTAGATCGTCTAAACTTTTTGTGACACAATTTCCTATTAATTGTGTTGTTGTTGTTTTTTTCCCCAGGATGGCATTTTATATGACCTCCGTTTAAACGAGGAGATTAATAATTTCCTCAAGACTGTAACTTATTGAGACTTGCTAAAAATAAAATATAAAACAACTACTGTGGCATAATAAAATCTACATATTTTACTTGGGTTAATTGTGTAAGACTTGGTCATGGCAGATGAGTAATGTCAGAAAAATTGCATTGCCATTGGATTATGTATCTTTAAAATGCCACAGTCAAATAAAGAAGTGATTTCAGAGAAGCCAAGAGCCAGGTGGAGGCACTGATGTTTGATGTATTTACTCAGTCTAATCTTCATGATCAGGGCACAGTAACATTAGCAGCAACAACAGTCAACATTTAGTTAATGTTATATATTGCTAGATAACATCAGTGAAAACTGGCTTTATAAAAGGGACCTTTGGGAAGCAGATGTTCACTTCAAGCAGGCATGAAGGCGCTTGTACTAGCTCTCACCGTGGCCCTTGTGGGTGAGTATACGTTTATTCACCTAAAATGTAGAATATGTCTAAGTGTAGTTGAAAATGAACAGTTTTCTTTTTGTCCTGGGAGATTAAACTGTTCAGATGAAAAGTGGAAGCATTTTGACTGATAAATTGTCTTTTACAAGACAAAAATTGAGAGCATTCATTTAAAAAAGTGGCAGTGTATGAAATTATTATTATTTTTTAACCCTCCCAAAGGATAAAGAAAAATAAAATAAACATTTTACCAACAGCTAAGGAAATGCAGCTTGTTATTTCTAATATTTCCCTGAACCATAGCACATTTATTTCAGTCCCACAGATTTATTGTTTTTTTATTAACACCAAAATAATTTTTATTGCTGTCTTGCAGCTGGTAACCAGGTGAGCTATGGTAAGTTATTTCTTGTTATAGTAAATAAAACCGTATGTAACACTGAAAAGTTTTACAGTGTAGATCAAACATGTCTTCTGTTACAGCCCCAGAGTTTGTTCCTGGAAAGACCTATGAATACAAATATGAAGCGTATCTTCTGGGGGGCCTGCCTGAGGAGGGCCTGGCACGGGCTGGGGTGAAAATCGAAAGCAAAGTTTGGATTGGTACAGCGACCCCAGACAGCTACATTCTGAAGGTCAACAGAATTTGACAGCATCAGTATTTTCCCACAATAAAACTTAATCGGTGCAAATATTTACATTTAAGTCTATTTTCTACTTTTGTCTTGCAGCTTGTAGACCCCATGCTTTATGAATACAGTGGCATCTGGCCCACAGAGGTTTACCACCCCGCCGCCAAGCTCACTTCAGCCCTATCTGCTCAGCTCTTGACACCCATCAAGTTCGAGTATGCCAACGGTGTGGTTGGTAAAGTGTACGCACCCGAAGGTGTCTCTACAACTGTGCTGAACATCTACAGGGGAATCCTCAACGTCCTTCAGATGAACATCAAGAAGACACAAAATGTGTATGAACTGCAAGAGGTACGAAGGGCTTCCTTTCATTGAGGTCTACTTGTCAAGTAATGTAGTACTTGTTGAAATTTTTTTTTTTCTTCAAAAACTAGTCTGGACTCCAGGGTGTGTGCAAGACCCACTATGTCATTACTGAGGATTCGAAGGCTGACCGCATCCATTTGACCAAGACCAGGGACCTGAACCACTGCCCCGATAGGGTTTATTTGGACTTCGGCTTGGCAGGGTATATTGACAAATGTGTTGAGTGTCAGTCTGTAAGTGCAATTTTCCTTTCCCTCATAGTCTCTTTAACAAAACCAAAACTATTGGGTTTAAAGTTTTTTGTGTTATCTCAATGCAGCGGGCACAATATTTAAAGGGAGCATCTGCTGTATCCTACATCTTGAAGCCTTCAGCCTCTGGTTCCTTAATTTTGGAAGCAACCTCATCAGAGCTCATCCAGTTCTCACCGTTCAACATTGTGAATGGTGCTGCCCAGACAGAGACCAAGTATGTGATTTAAATTCTTGTAAAAAATATTATAACGGTACTGCAAGTGTCAAACAGCTAATTAACTTGATATTCCCAAATGCACCCAGGCAGACCTTGAAATTTCTGGACATAAAGATGACCCCAATAGAGCCCATCAAAGCTAACTACCTTCCCCGCGGATCACTGAAGTACGAGATAGGCACTGAGCTCCTCCAGACACCAATTCAGCTTCTGAGGATCAGTAATGTTGAGGCTCAGGTACTTTTTGAAACATTTATTTTCACTCTTGTTTTGAATGACATTCAAAACTTTATATTAGGATACATTTTGCTTCATAACAGAGCGTTGAGTCTTTGAAAAACCTGGTAGACTCCAATTTGGGCAAGGCCGATGAGGAATCCCCTCTGAAATTTATTGAGTTCATCCATCTGCTGCGTGTGGCCAAATATGAGACTATTGAAGCCCTCTGGAGCCAGTTCAAAGCCAGAAATGATTACAGGTAACGCCACTTGCACTCAGAAAAAATCTCATATGTAATTAGTTATGAATAATTGCATTTTTTTTTCTTTTTAAGGCATTGGTTGCTGAGTTCTATCCCGGCCATTGGTAACCATGTGGCTCTTAAATTTATCAAGGAGAAATTCATTGCTGATGATTTGACTTATTTTGAAGCAGCTCAAGCTTTGATCCCATCCATACTGTGGGTGGCACCCGACGTGGAGGCCATCAAGCTTTTGGAGGTGAGTTGATGTACAGGGCTTTTTTGTTTATTTGCAATGCAGTAGGAACAGCTGCATGTAATGAAGTTGTTGTTTTTTGCTCTGCAGGGCTTGGCTATGACCCCGAAAGTACAAGAAAGTCCATTTTTGCATGAGATTGCCATGCTGGGCTTTGGCAGCATGATTGACAAATACTGTGCTGCGCACCCTTCATGTCCTGCTGAGCTTGTCAGGGTGTGTGTTACGTCTACATTTTGGGTTCTAAAATTAATGTTCATTTCTTCCATTGATGATTGCATTGTTTTCCTGTTTTTTCTATAGCCTGTCCATGAGCTCATGGTCAGGGCACTTGAAAAACGTGACCACGATGAGGTCATTCTTGCACTCAAAGTTCTGGGTAATGCTGGACATCCCAGCAGCCTGAAGCCAATCATGAAGCTTCTGCCTGGCTTTGGCAACACTGCTTCCAATCTTCCACACAAAGTTCACATTGATGCTGTTCTGGCACTGAGAAAAATTTCAAAGAGGGAACCCAAGATGGTAAAGCAACACTTCTGACTTTCTTCTATGATAAAATATCAAATGTCTTTCTCTTGCATGATGATGTACTCCGAACATTGTCTTTTATGGTTTAGATTCAGGACACAGTTGTTCAGGTCTTCATGGACAAGCATCTCGACCCAGAGCTCCGTATGGTTGCTGCCATTGTGCTCTTCGAGACCAAACTGCCCATGGGTCTTGTGACTACTCTTGCTCAGAGCCTCTTGAAAGAAGCAAACTTGCAGGTTGCCAGTTTTGTCTACTCTTATATGAAGGCCCTTGCCAAGACCACCACCCCAGACCATTCCTCTGTGTAAGAACTAATGGCTCATTTTATTATTGAAACACAATGAAATACATTAAGTTATAGCTAATTGCTAATAATTTCCTTACAGTGCTGCTGCCTGCAGCGTTGCAATGAGAATCCTCAGCCCCCGATTCGACAGACTGAGCTACCGCTTCAGCAGAGCTTTTCATTATGATGCTTATTACAGTAAGAACATTACAGACATATAATGTACTTTCACAGATCTCACATGCATAGAAGGAGTTTGATTGTTTTGGTCTTTTGCCCCACAGATCCATGGATGCTGGGTGCCGCTGCCAGTGCCTACTACATCAATGATGTTGCAACCGTACTGCCAAGAACCATTATGACAAAAGCTCGCACCTACTTTTCTGGAACACATGCTGATGTTTTTGAGGTATGACATTCATGTTTTATACATTTTGCTAAATCTAAAAACTTGTTTTAAGGAATAAATACAAGTGTGCAACCTGTTCACCAGCTCCATTCATAAACAGAGGATTTTCCATTGCAATTTATGTCTGAAGATGATGAATGCTTTTTTTGTCAACAACCTTGACTACACTAATGTAGATATAAAGTATTCCAGTATTAGTTACAATTCAGAAAAATATATGAATGTCTTTTTTAACAGTTTGGAGCGAGAACTGAGGGATTGCAAGAAGCCCTTTTGAAAACCCGTGATGTTCCAGAGAGTGCAGACAGGATCACCAAGATGAAACAAGCTATCAAGGCTGTAAGTATAAAGGGCATTTTCAAAGTGAAAACAGAAATTGCTATACAAAAAAAAAAACATATTTTTAAAATACATTTTCGCACTGATAGCTGTTTTAAACTTGCAGTTTCGTTCTCATTACAGCTGACTGAGTGGAGGGCCAATCCTTCAAGGCAGCCCCTGGGCTCTCTATATGTGAAGGTTTTAGGACAAGAAGTTGCATTTGTAAACATTGACAAAGCAATGGTTGAACAGCTTATCCAGGTAGAACATCACTCAAAGTTTCCCATTTTTTGTATTTTTTAATGTTCTTGAATATAAGTGCTTGTTCTCATGAGTAACTATGTTTTAACAGCTTACAAATGTATTGGAAATTCGCACACGTGGCAAAAAGGTCTTGGATGCTCTGCTGTCTGGTTACACACTGAAATATTCTATGCCGATGCTGGCCGCTGAGATTCGTCGCATCTTCCCCACATCTCTTGGTTTACCCATGGAGTACAGTCTCTGCACCGCTGCTGTGGCTGCTGCATCTATTGAAGGTAAATTTTAGTCATGCATTTTATCATTTGACAGTCTGAGAGTGTGGTAGACTGAATGTAAAAAAAACATGTTCCTTTTCATAGTAAAAGCCACGGTGTCGCCACCTCTGCCTGAGGACTTCAATCCTGCACAGCTTCTTAAGTCCGACATGTCTTTGAAGTCTGCAATTACTCCAAGGTGACCCCACTTGTACAGGTTTTCATGAACTGAAAAAGGAACATTCGTTGCTAAATCTGTTCATTTCTCTACATTTTGCAGTGTTTCCATGCACACATATGCAGTTATGGGTGTGAACACTGCTTTCCTCCAGGCTACTATGGTGACAAAAGTTAAAGTTCACACGATTGTTCCTGAGAAGATGGAGGCAAGACTTGATATGAATAATGGCTACTTCAACCTCCAGCTCCTGCCTGTTGAGAGAGTTAACCCAATTGCATCTGCACTGTGTGTACATGTTTTTATCATCCACATAAAACTAACTTCAATGTTTGTTTGGATTGAGTGTAATTGAAAAAAGTTTTTTTTTCTGCAAAAGTGTGGAAACCGTTGCGGTTGCGAGAAATGTGGAAGACCTTGCAGCTGCCAAAATCACACCGATTCTCCCAGTTGAGACTTTAACAAGGATGAATGTCACCTCTACATCTTCATGGATGTCGTCCTCTCTGGATGATATGATGGTAGGTGGGATTTTTAAAATCTTTTAACTACGATAACATTTTGAGTAACTCCTCATTGTGGTTTTACAGCCTGAATCATCTGAAAGTCTTCCTGTTAACATGAAATGGTCAAAAATGAGCAAATTAAAAGTCCCCAGAGCTTTTTGGAGGAAACTGTGTGTTGCAACCCAAACATTTGGAATCAAGGCTTGTGCTGAGATTGAATCCAGCAATGCCACCTTCCTCAAAAACACCCCCCTGTACGCCATAATGGGAAAACATGCTGTTAACATTACAGTTTCTCCAGGCAAGTGAAACTAGTGAGCTGATTTTTTTTCACCAAAATGACTAAACAGATATAATTGCAAACCAACTATGTTAAATTTATTTGTATTTCAGCTGCTGGGCCAGCTATCGAAAGAATTGAAATTGAGGTTCAGGTTGGAGAAAAAGCAGCTGATAAGCTCATTAAGGTAATTAACCTTAGTGAGGAAGAGGAGCCTCTTGAGGACAAAAATGTCTTGATGAAACTGAAGAAGATTCTGGATCCTGGTCTGAAGAACAGCACATCCGTTTCATCTAGCTCAAGCAGCTCTCGGTCCACCAGCTCTCGCTCCAGCAGCTCTCGTTCAAGTTCCTCTTCCTCCAAGAGTTCTTCCAGCTCCTCCTCTCACCGCAGGAGTATGATGATTGATCTTATGGAACTCATGGATATAAAATCAAAGAAATCATCCAGCAGCTCATCCAGCAGATCCTCCAGCAACTCCTCCAGAAGGAGTTCAAGTCGCCGCTCAAGAAGCTCATCCAGCAGTGCTTCCAGCAGCCGTTCATCTCCCCAGTCCAGCAGTGGGACTCCCAGCTCTAGTGCCTCCAGTTCCAGCTCCATGTCTAAGGTGAGTCTGATGTCAAAACCTATATGGAAAAACCTTTCCATGACAACTGGAAGCAATGTATAACATTTTATTTATTTGTATTTCTACTACAGCAAGAATTGTTTGAAATGAACTTCACCAGGCACCACATTCACCAGGTAATTATCAATTTTCTCATTAATCAGAAGCTTTTGTCCAAAAAGGAAAATAAAATGTCACATTAGGGACAATTTTCTAATGATGTACAAGCATTTCTGAGCAAGGTAAATGTGTTTATTTGCAGCATTCCGTCTCTGCAGAACGTACTAGCAGCAAGAGCAGTGCCCAGAGCTTTGAAGCTATTTATAATAAGGTGAGTCAATGGATCAAGATGTTTGCAGGCATGTGCAATCAAATGCAAAATAAATAAACAAATAAAAAGTATCACATATAACTGATGCATATTTGTTTACACTTGCAGGCCAAATACCTCTCCAGCACTGTCAAGCCAGTGGTCACCATTCTCATCCGTGCTGTCAGAGTCGACCACAAGAACCAGGGTTATCAGATCGCAGCATACTATGACAAAGAAAATGCCAGAGTCCAGGTTATTGTCGCCAACCTCACTGAAAATGACAACTGGAGAATCTGTGCCGATGGTGTCATGCTGAGCCACCACAAGCTAATGGCAAGTATTTACATAAAGACTACTACAAGACAGAGGAAAATAACAAACTGCTTGAGATTTGATGGCTTGCATTTTAATTCAGGGCAGGTTTACTTGGGGCATCGAATGCAAGCAGTACAACACTACAATCACAGCTGAGACTGGCCATGTTGCTACAAAGCCTGCACTCCGTGTGAAGCTGGCCTGGGCTAGACTCCCTGAGGGCGTGACGCGATATGCAAAATGGTAGCATCACAAACTGAGGAACATTTGTATATGATCTCAGACATTCGGGTTGAAATGTGGGAACCAATTAATTTTGCAACACGTCCTATAATGTATTTATTTTTAAAATCTTGACCTGCTTGTCTGTTTAGGGGTTCTGAGTACCTTTCTCGTGTTGCTGTGTGGTATGGAGTAAATCAAACAAGAGTTTCCAATGTAGCTAAAGAGATCAAACTGACTGTAGCTGTTGCCAATGAAACAAGCTTGAATGTTACGCTGAAGACACCAAAGGTGCGTTGTTGCAAAACTATTTTCATTCAGCGTAGTTTTTGTTTGCTTTGTGCGCCTTAAACAAATATCTGCTGTGATTAATATTACAGAGCACCTTTTACAAACTGGGAGTCAGTCTGCCTGTTTACCTGCCAATCAGAGACACTGCTATTGAACTGGAATCATTACCTACCTGGAGAAACAAGATCACCTACATGGTCACCAAGGCACATGCAGGTGAACTGACTGAATATTTTTCCACTTAAATATTCCTAAAATCTTTAAGCGGCTATTTTCTGATATTTTTTCTTTTAATTTTCCATTCCAGCTGAGTGCAATGTGCTTAAAGACACAGTGGTCACATTCAACAACAGAACGTACAAGACTGAGATGCCAATCTCTTGTTACCAAGTCTTGGCTCAAGATTGCACATCAGAACTCAAATTCTTAGTTCTGCTGAGGAGGGACCAGACACACGAAAGGAATGAGATAAATATCAAGATTCACAACATGTAAGAGACACCAGTGAGACAAAACAAAAAAGAGAATCTATTCCTGAAGTCCACAAAAATAATTTGTATTGAAACTTTTTCCAACAGTGACGTTGACATATATCCCAAGGACAATGCCATCATTGTGAAGGTTAATGGAGTAGAAATCCCTGCCAACAACCTGCCATATCAGCATCCAGAAGGTGTTTTGTTTGTCACATGAAATTAAATTAACCAGCCAGACTACGTTAATTCAGTTTATCAAAAACTAAAATGTCCGTATTACCCATATTTTCATTTATTACAGGCAGCATAACAATAAGAAAGACAGATGACGGCATCTCTCTCATTGCTCCTAGCCATGGCCTTCAGGAGGTCTTCTACAGCTTCAGTGAAGTGAAGGTGATACAAAAATTCATCTTAATATAGGAATTCATCAAATCCCATAGACATAATGGTGTCATCATGAGAGCTGTTTGTTTTCCAGGTTAAAGTTGTAGACTGGATGAGAGGTCAGACTTGTGGACTGTGTGGAAAGGCCGATGGTGAAGTCAGACAGGAGTACCACACACCCAACAACCGGGTGGCCAAGAACGCAACCAGCTTCTCTCATTCCTGGGTTCTACCAGGAAAGAGCTGTCGTGATGCTTCTGGTAAACTTTACAACCTCTGTTTAACTTTCTCTTTTAAAATAGTGGTACTCAACGGGCTAAAAAAATGGAATTTGGGATAAAGAACAGTAAGCTAAAGACTTCTGAATGTAAACAGGCATGATTTAATTGCTTACCCTAAACTTGAACTATTTTCTAGAGTGCCTCATGCAGCTGGAGTCTGTGAAATGGGAAAAACAGGCCAACCTGGATGGTGAGCAGGCCAAATGCTACTCAGTTGAACCTGTGCTGCGCTGTCTGCCTGGCTGCATGCCAGTGAGAACCACCTTCGTCACTGTTGGTTACCACTGCGTGCCTATTGGTGAGTCTGAAAGAAAGTAAATTTTACAGTCTTTCTTGAAATCTTACCAGAAACAATTCTGCACTGCTTTACTCTCCTCCCTGTTGCAGAGTCAAACATGAATCGTCCTGATGCTCTCAACAACATCTACGAGAAGAGCATTGACCTGATGGAGAAGGCTGAAGCCCATCTGGCCTGTCGTTGCACACCTCAGTGTGCTTAAACTGGTTGACTTTGGACATTTTTTCGTTTTATTTTTATGTGATATGCAAGCTTGTGTACTTGAATAAAGAAGCATGTGCAGTAAATGCATGTTGTGGTCTTTTATTATATAAAAAAAGCTTATATGTCTTCATTCATTTTGAGCTTTATATCATGCTTTACAATACTACCACTTATAATGTAACAGTCTTATATAAATATTATTATTGGTTTTATTGTTCAAAATATGTCAGTGCTTTAAAAGATATATTATAATATAGGCTCAGATAGACAGGATATATCCAGAACAAGAACTACTACTACTACTACTACTAGTAGTAGTAGTAGTATAGTAGTAGTAGTAGTAGTACTAGTACCACTACTACTACTACTACTACTACTACTACTACTACTACTACTACTAATAATAATAATAATAATAATAATAATAATTAAGACTTATTAGATAATGAGACAAGTGCAAACATTTAAACAGACAATTAGTGGACAAGGAAAAAAACTTGACATGAACTAAAAGAAAAGTTGTTTTTCAACAAATGGTAACAATTTATAGAAAAAAAATTCTAAAACATATATTACATTATAAATGTTACAAACACAAACAATCCAATATCACATATATATATATATATATGGCAGGATGCCGAGGGAAGAGCTGTGGTGTTGTATGAGGCAGAGGAGAAGTATGTTCGATTGGTACAGGACATATATGAAGACAGCAGGACAGTGGTGAGATGTGCTGTAGGAGTGACACAAACTCTCTGTCATCAGAACTTTACACCATCGGGCCGAATGCGTCCCCATGAAGACCGAAGGGAAGGTAAAGGAACAGAAACACATTCAAGAAGCTCTCCAAACATGTGGATATCCTAACTGGGCTTTTGTCAAGTCAGCGAGGAAATCTACAAAACACCCTAATAAACAGAAAAAGGAGAACAACAGACGTAAAAACATTGTCATCCCTTATGTTGCTGGAGTATCAGAGAAATTCAGAAGGATTTTCAACAAACACAACATCCCAGTACATTTCAAACCCAGCAGGACTCTCAGACAGAGGCTGGCCCACCCTAAGGACAAAACACCCATACACAAACAGAGTGGTGTAGTGTATGCGGTCCAATGCAGCGAGGACTGTCCAGACCTCTACATTGGAGAAACTAAACAGCCTCTTCACAGACGCATGGCTCAACACAGGAGAGCTACTTTCTCAGGACAAGACTCAGCTGTTCACCTCCACCTCACAGATAAGGGACACTCTTTTGAGGACCAAAATGTGCACATTTTGGACCGAGAACAGAGATGGTTTGAGAGGGGGGTGAAGGAAGCAATTTATGTAAAAAGAGAAAAGCCATCTCTTAACAGAGGAGGGGGCCTCAGATTTGCACTTTCAAAAACCTATAATGCAACTTTAAGACATATTCCCAGCCAGTTTTCACACCTGATGGGAACAGAGGGGTCTCATCTGTGAATTAGAGGAACAAAGACCTTAAGAAACCCCTACTGTTAAGGTGTTGAGGTGTGACTTGTCAAATCTACATATGTGTGTGTGTCTTATATCACTCAGCCTTATAACCTGAACCTCTCACTTACTGCTCATTGAATTGAGAAAGCTCCTCGGATGAGGAGTGAAACGTCTTCTGTTACAAATAAAGTCCAGTTGTTTTTGTATTGAATGTTTTTTGAATATATTATCTGTTATTTTTTTAAAATATATATCTTGTGTGATTCCTTTGTACTGAAACTCTGGCACAACAGTTTCCTGTGGGATCAATAAAGTTATCTCTCGCTCTTTAAATATGGCAACATCATTCACGAGGGAGGGAAGTAGTTTTTATCACAACACCCGTGGTGTCTCCCAGAACGAGTTTAAGCACATGTGCATATATAGCACCAGATGTGCACTTGGTTTTCATTATTTAAACAGGTTAATCCCATTGAGGCTCGGGGACTCATTTACAAGAGAGACCTGATTTCTTTAATAAAGAGTGATGACAACGTTGGGTTAGGGGATTCTGATAGCAGTAAAGCAGAGAGTCCCTTGTACTGGCCATGCATGTTTGCTGCTCCATCTGTTGAGTTACACAGTTCTGGAGATCAGCCTTTGCCAGAGTATCCTTAAGTAGCTGAACAAAATACTCTCCTGTTGATGACTCGCATGAAATGACAGAGATAAGTTTTTCATGGACCATGTCAGTCACATACCTTCGGACCAAAGCACACTGCTCTGTGGAGGTAACATCTTGTGTCATATCTAGAAAACATTCCTGCCTCCCTTATGTCCCTTGAAATGTTTTCTTTGATCAAGTGGCTAATGATGTCACTTATTTTGTTGACAGATGTGTTAGAGAGCAGTGTAACAAGGGATCTTTTCCCTTTTGCCCCAGTTTCCTTTATACTCTTGCTTTTCTTTATACACTCATTAAGGATTCAATGATTCGAGGTTCTTTATATGTTCTTTAAGTTGTTCTTTATGTGTGTTCTTTATTCATTCAACCGCATGTGGTACATGCGGTGGAACAAAATTGTGTCCACAGGGTCCCAGTTACATTCAATAAAAATATTAAAATGTAAAAGAAAAATAGTAATAAGCTCTAAGATATGAACTAAGAAGAACATTAATAAAAAAAATTAAAAAAACACAAAGCACTAGCAGCATAAAAACAATACGCCAGGGAAAGTGTGTTTGTTCCTTTTGAAGTCTACAACCATCTCCTTTGTCTTCTTCACATTATGATGTGAAGGTTATTCTCTTTGCAGTAGCTCTTCAGGTGTTCCACCTCCTTCCTGTAGCTGGACTCATCGTTGTTTGTGATTCATCCCACCACCACTGTATCATCTGCAAACTTTACAATGACAGCCTGGATGGGTAGGTGCACAGTCATATGTGAGCAGAGTGAACATGAGAGGGCTCAACACACAGCCCTGTGGGAGTTTGTGAAGAAGTCTAGGACCCAGTTGCAAATGGAGGGGCTTAGTCCTAGTGTGAGTAGTTTGTCCATCAGGGTTTGGGGATCATGGTATTGAAGGCAGACGTGAAGTCCACAAAGAGCATACGGACGTAGGAGTCCTTCTGCTCATGGTGGGTGAGAGCAGTGTGGACCACAGAGGAGATGGCGTCCTCTGTTGAACGATTCTCACAGTATGCATACTGGTGAGGGTCCTTGTTGATGTTGATGGTTGTTTTGATGTGAGTCATGACCAGTTTTTCGAAGCATTTAGTGACTATCAGGGTGAGGGCTACTGGCCAGTAGTCATTCAGACCAGGCACTGTAGAGCTCTTTGGGACTGGGATGATGGTGGCAGTCTTCAGACAGGCGGGAACTGTTGCCAGTGTAAGTGAGGAGTTAAAGATGTCGGCCAGCACTTTGCAGAGCTGATCGGCACAGTCTTTCAGCACCTTCCTGGGGATGTTGTCTGGGCCGGTTGCTTTGTGAGGATTAATCCTCCTGAAAGTACTCCTTACTTGGGTTGAGGTCACGCTGAGCAGCTCTTCTTCCGGTGGTGAGGTGAGTCTAGTGCTGGGTGGTTTGCTCGGGTCTTCAAAGCATGCGTAGAACTTGTTGAGGGCATCAGGAATGATGGGTCTCTAGGGCATTGTTCTCTTCTGCTTTTATAATTTGTAATAATACACTTGATACCCTCCACATGCTCCATGGGTCTTGTGAGGTGAATTGACCCTGGATCCTCTTTGCATATGTAGCCTTGGCCCTCTTAATACCACCAACCAGCTCTTTCCTTGTCCTTCTCAGCTCCTGTGAGTTTTCAGACCTGAAGGCAGTGTTCCTGGCTTCCAGCATGGTGCAAACCTCTGCATTCAGACAAAGCTTCCTGTTTGGGTATCTCTTAACATATCTGATGGTGGTGACATCATCAGCACATTTACTAATGTACCCCAGGACTGAGGATGTGTATTGCTCCATGTCTAGTGTCCCCTCATTTTCATCTGCTTCTCTGAAGTTTAACATGTTACAAGATACAAGCTACAAGATTAACATGTTCTCGGTGAGAAACATCAAATTTGCTTAAAAGCAGGATCATTTCCAAGAAGTTTCCATGATTAAGAGTCATATTCCCAAGTGTATCCAGCCTCAAAACTAGTGCCCCTCTACCTAAGACCCCACTTTCCAATGACCTTTATTACATCTATGACACGACCCATGACTTGACGTTTTTTTCTGACCTGCTCATGTTCAGATGTTACTTCATCAAGTACCATTTGTTTTCCTCCAAGTAGATTTGCTATGTCTGCTTGGTTGGCCTTCATAAAATATGCTTCAGCACTATCTCAATGTACTTGGTGTCTTTCATGTTCTTTTATTATTTAATGTACTGTAGGATTTAAGAA
>NC_056500.1:19259151-19302399 GCF_014905685.2 Nematolebias whitei
AACAGTGTATCAAATACTTGTTCTCCCCACTGTATATATATATATATATATATATATATATATATATATATATATATAATTGTTTATTTGTTTATTTGTTAATGTTACACAATAGCAGCTTTAATTTGAGCATTTCCTCCCCTCCTCTACATTACCAGATTTGTAAAATATACAAAAAGATGCAATTTAAATGAAAAAGATTTACATATGCAAATTACTGAAGACAAGCTATTTTAAAAAGTTTTGACAGAATTCGTCACATCATTCATTAATAGATTTTTTAAAAATCCATCACCATGCTTGACAGTTTGTTTGAAGTATTTGTGCTTATATGCTGTGTTTGATTTTCAACATACGTTGTGTTGCGTAATATGGATTAACACTGGTTCATTCAGCTGCAACATGGCAAACATGATTTCTGCTGCCATATTTCTTTTAGGGAAAATATTTTTTGGCACCCCTTTCAAATTAAATATATCTGTTAAGTTTTTTTTCTAAATGCACTGTTTCACACAACCTTTCCATTTTTACTTCAGTTTGTATAATATATAAATACATTGTGAAATCTCTTGTACATTATAGAAAACTTGAACAGGGGCAGAGCCAGGTCAAGATGGCACTCATAGACACCCATGCCACCCATGGAACATGACTGGCCACTCCAGGTGCCACCTGAGTTGACTGACAAGTCATTGCATGTAGCATTGAAAGAAGCACTGCCTGCTTATCTTTTGTCCTCTAGTGGTCAGAATTAGTAATTGTACCAATGCAGGAGAAGCTTGGAGAAATGTGTAAAGATAATAATAATAATAATAATAATAATAATAATGTGTTATGTAGTCATCATTGTATGTTCCCATACAATGATGAAATTGGCTCTCTGCTTTTAACCCATCCACCATCAGGTAGAGCAGTGGGCAGCTATGGAAATCGCCGGATTTCAGTAGAGATTTAAAAAGTGTCAAATGCGATGATATGTCTAAAGGTAAACGTAAAAGATCTTATGTTGAATGTTTTCTGGAGTTATGTTCCACAAGTTGAATGTGAGGTAAAACAGAAGGTTAAATTATGGAAGGACTTAAATTAATTGAAAAGAGTATTCCCAGGAAGGAGAAAGTAGTGATTGGATCAAACCTGAATGAACTTGTGGGTCAAGTAAACAGAGAAGTTGAGGAAGCAATGGGAAGGTTTGGTGTCAAGGAATAAAAACAGAAAGGACAGGTGGTGGCGGATTTTGCCAAGAGGGTGAAAATGGCTGTTAGTCAACACAATTCCAAAAAAGGGAAGATCATAGATAGGGTGACCTATAAGAATGGAAACAGAAGTACACAAGTAGTCTACTTTCTGTGTAGAAAGGGTAATGTGAAGGAGATTGAAGACTGTAAGTTTGCGGCAGGGGAGAGCAAGATCAGACAGCATTGGATGGTTGTGTACTTTGGTTGGCCTTGTCGCTGTTTTAAGTGCTCTATAAATAAAATGGTATGGTATGGTATGGTGTGTAAGATGTCTGTAGTGGTGAGGAAAAAGAAACTAGTAAAACCAGAGAAGACAGCCAAATTGTGAAAGATGAAAATGGAAGAATGTTGTGAGAAGTTCAGAAAGGAGCTGTTAAAGACTCCCATTACAATTTCTCGTTAACTCTGTTCCTGTGTCAAATAAGCACAAGATCCTGAACTGTTTCAACAAACATTTTGTTGCTTCTAGTTCATTATTTGACACAGTTACTAATGGAAAATCGGCCACTTCACTAATAATCAAACTTCTACAAATCAAATCCCTCCTACAAGTCAATCCTCAGTTAATCACACCTTCTCTTTTTCTCCGTTCTCAGTCAGTGAGGTCAATAAACTGTTAAACGATCTTGATCCTAAAAAATCTGCAGGTCCAGATGAACTTCTACCTTATTTCTTAAGGCTGGTTGCTCATATCATCACAGTCCCTGTGACCCACATCTTCAATCTCTCCATAAGACAAAACTCCATCCCAGACACTTGGAAAACAGCCTTTGTTCTTCCTTTGCTGAAGGGAGGTGACCCCACCTCACTGAACAACTATCGACCAATCTCTAAACTGTATTTTAGCCAAGGTTCTAGAAAAACTGATAAACTCTCAAATCAAAAATTACCTGGACTCATTTAACATCTTACCTCCACATCAATCTGGTTTCAGGAAACAACACAGCACAACCACTGCTTCACTGAAGGTTCTTAATGACATCGACATGAGTGCAGCCACGGAGTGCGCTCTCAGGACATTATTACCTGCAGTGTTCTCTCATTGAGGACTTAACTAGGCAAAAGGGCCTTCTCCTACTCCGCTCCTGTTTCCTGGAATATCTTACAAAAAGATTTGAAGCTCTCGACCTTGACCTCTCTAAGTGGCTTTAAGAATCTGTTGGACTCCTGGCAGGGACCAATGCAGACATGTTCCTGTTTTTAGTTTTCTACATTCGCCTTAGAAGCTAGCTGTTTTTTTTGTGTTTTTTTTTGTTACCTTTTTCTTTTAGCCATCCTATTTGTAAAAAAATAAATAACAATAAAAAACTGCAGTATGACTTTTTATAATTATTTATTGTTGTTGCTGTTGTCCATTGTTGTCATCTTTCTTTGTTGAAATCAGGTCTCTCTTGTAAATAAGTCCTCGAGGCTCAGTGGGATTACCTGTCTAAATAAAGGTTGAATGAAAGATGACTGGGCTACTATAGCAACAATAATTAGCTAGACAGGTAGGAAGGTACTTGGAGTGTTTGGATTCCAGTGTATTTTTCCATTATCCACATCCTGCAGATGCTGACAGAGGGCAGTGGCAGTTGACTCTTAACTGTCGCTATGGCAGCTGATTATCACCACCTGTACTTAAGGCTGAGTTGGACCAATAGTTAACGCTGGACTTTTGACTGACATAAGGTGATTCAGCCAGCAGTCTCTGAGTTTGATAAAAAATCTACCTAAAGTTAACCTTGTGATGTGTGTGTGTGGGGGGGTTCTGCACTTACCTTGTCATCTCACAGCAACTTCATGGTTCCTCCTCCAGACCTGTAGCTGGTACTTCTCCTGAGTTCCAGAACACCATCACCTTGCAAAACCCACACAAAATTATCATCAGCTCAGCTTTCAGTCAAGCTTCCTGACCTGTCTCACTCCTTCCTTCTTATGGTAAATGGTAAATGGACTGTTTTTATATAGTGCCTTTCTATCTTATCCAGATACTCAAAGCGCTTTACACTACAATCTGTGTCCTCATTTACCCATTCATACAGCACTCTAATAGATCTCTACAAAGCTAATTGAACAAATCATTCTAATGAGACTAACCAGTGCTTTATCACATTCATACACTGATGGAACACACATCAGAGGCAGTGAAGGGTTCAGTGTCCTGCCCAGGGACAATTCGGCATGTGACTGCTAGTGGATTCGAACCCCCAACTCTTGCAATGGAGGACGACTGCTCTAACCACTCAGCCACAGCTGTCCTTATGAGCAACTTATCTGGAAATCACCCATGGTACTTTGGACCTGGAATCCTTTTCAATTTCCCTCCATATCTTAAAGAAATATCAGCACCAGAAAGAACTCTCTCAATTACTTCAAGGACAGCAGTTATTTGTGAAACTTTCATACTCAATTAGATATCTTCTGCAGATACTCCGGTCCCTGGTCATTCTGGCTTAATTGTATAATAAACCACTTAACTTTTTATCTGGTCTCCATGAGTCATTTCTGGTCTTAAGAACTTCAAACCCTGAGTGAAAATTAATGTTATCAAAAATGACAGAGAAAAAATAAGAAAATCTGGTGGTGGAATAGTAATATGCAGGAAGGTATCCAGAGAAAAAAGTTTAGCCAAGAAAAAATAGGATAGTGTGAGGACTGAAAAGAGTAGACAGCAATATAAGGATATGCAATGTAGAACAAAGATGGAGCTAAACAAGGTCAAACAGAAGACATATGGTGAGTTGTACAAGAGGCTGGACACTAAGGAGGGAGAAAGGAACTTATATCAAATGAAAAGATACAGTGCCTTGCGAAAGTATTCAGCCCCCTTGAACTTTTCAACCTTTTGCCACATTTCAGGCTTCAAACATAAAGATATAAAATTTTAATTTTTTGTGAAGAATCAACAACAAGTGGGACACAATTGTGCAGTGGAATGAAATTTATTGGATGTGTCAAACTTTTTTAACAAATAAAAAACTGAAAAGTTGTGCGAGCAATATTATTCGGCCCCTTTACTTTCAGCACAACAAACTCACTCCAGAAGTTCAGTGAGGATCTATGAATGATCCAATGTTGTCCCAAATGACTGATGACGATAAATAGAATCCACCTGTGTGTAATCAAGTCTCCGTATAAATGCACCTGCTCTGTGATAGTCTCAGGGTTCTGTTCAAAGCGCAGAGACCATCATGAAGACCAAGGAACAGACCAGGCAGGTCTGAGATACTATTGTGGAGAAGTTTAAAGCTGGATTTGGATATAAAAACATTTCTCAAGCTTTAAACATCCCAAGGAGCATTGTGCAAGCAATCATATTGAAATGGAAGGAGTATCAGACCACTGCAAATCTACCAAGACTCGGCCGTCCCTCTAAACTTTTATCTCGAACAAGGAGAAGACTGATCAGAGATGCAGCCAAGAGGCCCATGATCACTCTGGATGAACTGCAGAGATCTACAGCTGAGGTGGGAGAGTCTGTCCATAGGACAACAATCAGTCGTACACTGCACAAATTTGGCCTTTATGGAAGAGTGGCAAGAAGAAAGCCATTTCTCAAAGATATCCATAAAACGTGTCGTTTAAAGTTTGCCACAAGCCACCTGGGAGACACACCAAACATGTGGAAGAAGGTGCTCTGGTCAGATGAAACCAAAATCAAACTGTTTGGCCACAATGCAAAACGATATGTTTGGAGGAAAAGCAAGTCAAGTCAAGTCACATTTATTTATATAGCACATTTAAAACAGTAACTGTTATCAAAGTGCTTACCAAAAAAGATCACAGCATCAAATATTAATAACATATTACAGCAATAAAAGCATAAAAACATGAAAGAAACAATGAAATACTAAATCAAATCACCCTGCGTTAAATGTCAGGGAGTAAAAGCAAAATGGATGAACAGAATCATCAACAACGAAATACCAAATGAGATCACACTGTGTTAAATACCAATGAGTACAGATGTGTTTTGAGGAGAGATTTAAAAATAGAGACTGAGGTGGCCTGTCGAATGTTGATGGGCAGATTATTCCAGAGTTTAGGGCCCATGACTGAAAACGCCCGATCTCCTCTGAGCTTCAGCCTGGTTTTTGGTACGGCCAAAAGCAGCTGGTCTGATGATCTCAAGGCCCAAGAAGGAGTATAAGGATGAAGGAGGTCGGAGAGGTATGAGGGTGCAAGGCCATTAACACACTTAAATGTCAGCAGAATAATCTTAAAATCAACTCTGACATGCACAGGAAGCCAGTGAAGAGAGGACAGAACTGGAGTAATGTGCTCAAACCTGCAAGTTCCTGTTAGTAGCCGAGCTGCAGCATTTTGGACAAGCTGGAGACATGAGAGAGAGACCTGACTGACCCCAGCATAAAGCGAGTTACAGTAATCCAGCTGGGTTGTAATAAATGCATGGACTAATTTTTCAAGGTCGGATCTGGACAGGACGGACTTGAGCTTAGCTATCTGCCTTAGCTAAAAGAAGCTTTTTTGAAGAACAGAATTTATCTGCTTATTAAACTTAAAGTCCGAGTCTAAAACTATACAGAGATTGGTAACAGACTGTTTTAGACATGGCTGAAGGGAGTCCAGGTTTGCAAGATCAGTGACAGTGGCATAGCTAGGGTTAAACACAATGACCTCAGTCTTCTGATCATTAAAACTCAAAAAGTTTGCAGCCATCCAAGTCTTGATGTCATCAAGACATTTTAACAAAGGGCGAATGGAGGAGGAACTGTCCGGTGTTAACGGCAGATAAATCTGAGAGTCATCAGCATTGAAAGGAAAGACCATGTTTCCTCAGGACAGACCCTAAGGGGAGGAGATACAAAGAAAACAGAAGGGGTCCAAGAATGGAGCCTTGCGGGACCCCGCAGGAAAGTGGCACTGAAGTAGATAGAGTCTTAGCAAAATTAACACAGAAACTCCTGTCGCTCAGGTATGAATGGAACCATTCTAACGCTGCACCAGTAATCCCAACCCAGTGTTCTAGCCAGGATAAAAGGATACTGTGGTCCACAGTATCAAATGCAGCAGTAAGGTCAAGAAGTACCAGGACTACAGACTGACAAGAGTCATTTGCCAGAAGAATATAGTTGCAGACCCTAACTAAGGCTGTTTTAGTGCTGTGTAATTTCTTAAAGCCAGACTGAAAGATCTCAAGAACTCGTTTAATTGAGTGAAAACTATTTTCTCCAGGATCTTAAAAAGAAAGGGAAGTTTGGAGATGGGTCTGAAGTTTGAGCAGGTTGAAGGGTCAAGTCCGGGTTTTTTAATTTTTTTATAGCAACACAGCTCATCACCCTGAACACACCATCCCCACTGTCAAACATGGTGGTGGCAGCATCATGGTTTGGGCCTGCTTTTCACCAACAGGGACAGGGAAAATGGTCAGAATTGATGGAAAGATTGATGGGGCCAAATACAGGACCATTCTAGAAGAAACCCTGTTTGAGGCTGCAAGAGACCTGATACTGGGACAGAGATTTATCTTCCAACAAGACAATGATCCAAAAGATAAAGCCAAATCTACAATGGAATGGTTCACAAATAAACATATCCAGGTGTTGGA
This sequence comes from Nematolebias whitei, assembly GCF_014905685.2. NCBI lineage: Eukaryota > Metazoa > Chordata > Actinopteri > Cyprinodontiformes > Rivulidae > Nematolebias > Nematolebias whitei. The sequence continues at coordinate 19,265,938 of NC_056500.1, forward strand.
ATGGCCAATTCAAAGTCCAGAACTAAATCCAATTGAGAATCTGTGGAAAGAGCTGAAGACTGCTGTTCACAAATGCTCTCCATCCAACCTCACTGAGCTCGAGCTGTTTTGCAAGGAAGAATGGGCAAGAATTTCAGTCTCTCGATGTGCAAAACTGATAGACATACCCCAAGCGACTTGCAGCTGTAATTGCAGCAAAAGGCGGCGCTACAAAGTATTAACGCAAGGGGGCCGAATAATATTGCACATCCCACTTTTCAACTTTTTATTTGTTAAAAAAGTTTGACACGTTCAATAAATTTCATTCCACTTCACGATTGTATCCCACTTGTTGTTGATTCTTCACAAAAAAATTAAATTTTATATCTTTATGTTTGAAGCCTGAAATGTGGCAAAAAGTTCAAGGGGGCCGAATACTTTCGCAAGGCACTGTAAGGGGATCAGGCTGGAAAGGATGTGCAGCAGATTAGGCTTGTTAATGATAGAAATGGAAATGTTCTAACAAGCAAGGAGAGTGTGATGGGAAGATGAAAAAAGGTACGTTGAAGAGGTAATGGCTGAAGAGAAGGAAAGAAAAGAGCAGATGGATTAGAAACTGTGGACCATGAAGTGGGAAAGATTAGTGAGTATGAAGTGAGGAAAGATCTGAGGAGGATGACGTAAGGGAAGGCAGTTGGATCTGATGACATACTAGTTGAAGTATAGAAATGTCTAAAAAATGGCAATAAGATTTTTGACTCTAGAGAGTGAAAAAATTAAAAGATAAGTATGATGGTGCCCATTTTTAAGTACAAGGGTGATGTAGAGAGTTGTAGCAACTACAAGGGAATTAAGTTGATGAGCCACCCAATGAAGGTCTGGGAGAGAGTTTTGGTAACTAGACTAGACAAGAGTTTACTATTTGTGAGCAACAGTAGTTCATGCAAAGAAAGAGTACCACAGAAGCAATTTTTGCTTCGAGGATACTAATGTAGCAGTTCAGAAAGAACAAACTTGATTATGTCTTTGTGGCTATAGAAAAAGCATATGATAAGATGCCAAGGTAGGAGATTTGGTCTTGTATGGAAAAATCTGAAGTGACGTAGAAATGTTAGACTGTAAAGAGCATGTATCAGGACAGCAGGACAGTGGTGAGATGTGCTGTAGGAGTAAAAGATAGCTTCAAGGTGGAAGTGGGACTACATCAAGGATCACCTCCCTTATCTTACTTCTGAGAAGATGGTGCCTGTGTACATGGCTTGCCACCTACCTCTGCTGACTAAGCACTTTGGTAGCAGCTACAGTTTTAAATGTGCTTTATAAATAAATTTTACTTGACTTGACTTGACTTATTGTTCCTTTGTCCCAAGTCCCTTCTTGTTTGCTCTGGTGATGGACAGACTAACAGATGAAGTCAGGCAGAATCCCCATGGACTTTGATGTTTGCAGATGACATTGTAATCTGTGGTAAAAACAGGGAACAGGTGGAAGAAAACTTGGGGAGGTGGAGATATTCTCTTGAAAGATAAGGGATCATAGACAGCCATAGTAAGGCCAAGTATGTATGCGTGAATTGGAGGGAGGCAGGTGGAAGGATGAGGCTACAAGGAGCAGAGGTCACAAAGGAGAGAGATTTCAAGTACTAAGGGTCGATTGTCCAGGAGAATGAGGAGTGTGGTAAAGACATGATAAATAGAGTTCGTGCTTAATGGAATGGATGAAGAAAAATTTCATGAGTAATTTGTGACAAAACAGTGGCAGCAAGCACTAAGGGAAAGGGTTACAGGAGTAGAAAGACCAGCTATATTGTATGATTTGGAGATAGTGGCATTGACAAAAAGACAGGAGATAACTGGAAGTGGCAGAGCTGAAGATGTTGAGGTTCTCTCAGAGAGTGGGTAGGCGGAAAATGATTAGGAATAAGATTATCAGAGGTACAACCGAGATTTAATGATTGGGTGATCAGGTTAGAGAGGCCAGACTGAGATGATTTGGACATGTGCAAAGGAGGTACATTGGGTATATTGGTAGAAGAAGGATGTTAAAAATCCAACTGCCAGATAAAAGAAAGAAAGCAAGGCCAAAGAGGAGATTTATAGATGTAGTTAGAGAGGACTTGGAGGTAGTTGGAGTGAGGACAGAGGACACAGAAGACAGAAGGTGATGGAGAAGGATAAGTTGCTGTGGTGACTGATCCGAAAGAAGAAGAAAACAAAGACTGATAGAGTTTTTTGTCTTTGGGGTTTTTTTCTTTTTTCCCCCAGTTTTGCAGTATTAAAGCTTGTTAAGATTAACATGGTCTGATTTGGGGGGGAAGAATGGTACACTGTTTATCAGTGAGGTATGGGCGGCTGTGGCTGAGTGGGTAGAGCAGTCATCCTCCAATGCAAGAGTTGGGGGTACGATTCCACCAGCAGTCACATGCCGAAGTGTCCCTGGACAAGACAATGAACCCCTCATTGCCTCCGATGTGTGTCCCATCGGTGTATGAATGTGAAAGCACTGATTATTCTTTGTACAGAAATAGTAGAATGCTGTATAAATTGGTAAATGAGGCTACAGATTGTGTTGTAAAGTGCTTTGAGTATATTGATAAGATAGAAAAGTGCTATATAAGTACAATCCATTTATTCAGCTGAACAGCTGAGTATATGGCAAAGTTTATAGTACTTACTGAGGCCAGGACATGCAAAATTAACGTGAATAAGGAAAAAAAGTAAATGTCAGTCAAACGTCTGTCTTGTCTGGCATGAAGAGGACCTATCACTGTGATGAAGAAAGTAATACCTTATCTGAACCATTAAGTTAACAAAAAAAAAAAACAGTAATTGCTCATATGTGATTGTTCAAGAAGGTATGCTATTTAACTACCAGGTTTGAGAAACAAAATACAAACAGGATTCCAAAAAAGTTGGGACACTAAACAAATTGTGAATAAAAACTGACTGCAATGATGTGGAGATGGCAAATGTCAATATTTTATTCGTAATATAACATAGATGACAGATCAAAAGTTTATTCTGAGTAAATGTAACATTTTAAAGGAAAAATATGTTGATTCAAAATTTCACAGTGTCAACAAATCCCCAAAAAGTTGGGACGAGTAGCAATAAGTGGCTGGAAAAAGGAAATTGAGCATATAACGAACAGCTGGAAGACCAATTAACACTAATTAGGGCAATTGACAACATGATTGTGTATAAAAAGAGCTTCTCAGAGTGTCAGTGTCTCTCAGAAGCCAAGATGGTAAGAGGATCACCAATTCCACCATTGTTGCGCAGAAAGATAGTGCAGCAATACCAGAATGGTGTTACCCAGCGTAAAATAGCAAAGACTTTTAAGTTATCATCATCAACCGTGCATAACATCATCAAAAGATTCAGAGAATCTGGAACAATCGCTGTGCGTAAGGGTTAAGGCCGTAAAACTCTACTGGATGCTCGTGATCTCCGGGCCCTTAAACGTCACTGCACCTCAAACAGGAATGCCACTGTCAAGGAAATAACAGAATGGGCTCAAGAATACTTCCAGAAAGCATTGTCAGTGAACACAATCCACAATGCCATCCGCCGTTGCCAGCTGAAACTCTACAATGCAAAGAGGAAGCCATTTCTAAGCAAGCGCCACAAGCTCAGACGTTTGCACTAGGCCAGGGGTCATTTAAAATGGAGTGTGGCAAAATGGAAGACTGTTCTGTGGTCAGATGAGTCACGATTTGAAGTTCTTTATGGAACACTGGGATGCCATGTCATCTGGACCAGAGAGGACAAGGATAGCCCAAGTTGTTATAAACGCTCCGTTCAGAAGCCTGCATCACTGATGGTATGGGGTTGCATGAGCGCTTGTGGCATGGGCAGCTTGCATGTCTGGAAAGGCACCATTAATGCAGAGAACTATGTTCAGGTTCTAGAACAACATATGCTCCCATCTAGACATCATCTCTTTCAGGGAAGACCCTGCATTTTTCAACATGATAATGCCTGACCACATTCTGCAGCAATCACATCATCATGGCTACGTAGGAGAAGGATCCGGGTACTGAAATGGCCAGCCTGCCGTCCAGATCTTTCACCTATAGAGAACATTTGGTGCATCATAAAGAGGAAGGTGCGACAAAGAAGGCCCAAGACAATTGAACAGTTAGAGGCCTATATTAGACATGAATGGGAGAGTATTCCTATTTCTAAACTTGAGGAACTGGTCTCCTCTGTCCCCAGACGTCTGTTGAGTGTTGTAAGAAGAAGGGGGGATGCCACACAGTGGTAAAAATCGACTTGTCCCAACTTTTTTGGGATTTGTTGACGCCATGAAATTTGGAAACAACAGATTTTTCCCTTAAAATGATACATTCTCTCAGTTTAAACTTTTGATCTGTGATTTGTGTTCTATTCTGAATGAAATATTAGATGTTGGCACCTCCACATCATTGCATTCAGTTTTTATTCACAATTTGTTTAGTGTCCCAACTTTTTTGGAATCCGGTTTGTATATTCCTGAGGGTCCTCCCCCAGAAAATGTTGAAAAAAGTAGATGTAATTTCCTGTATTCTGGTTTATTTTAACAGGTTGTTAAACATCTACGTTTACCTACATTTGTAAACACTTGATTCAATAACTATTTTAGAGAGCATCAACAATAGCTCTCTCCTTGTGTGTGAATAGAGCAGCTTCGCTTCTGTCAAGGCAAGCATCCTGCCCGGGTACGACTGCCTGTTTAGCTCGGCACTCACCCTCACACCACTCGCTCGCTCCTACTCCAGTCTCGATTGCCACTGCCTTCAGGAATTTAAATTCTCAGTTGTCCAGCTAAGGACAATGAGAAGCCTTATTTTTAATGTAAGCAAATTGGACTGTCTTTTCGACATTTTGATCACTGTTATTTTGACAAATTAGTGCCATTGTTTTGATACGTGATATAATGTGAATAATACACATCAAACATTTCTCTCGTTGTATTTTTTAATAAATAATCAAAATTTTAATAATGATCCATGTAAACTATAAAACTGATTAGCAATTTTGTTGAGTTGTTTAAATATATTGTTGAGTTTTTTTAATAAAAATGCGTGATGACTTTGGACCTTTAAGGGCGGATATTTTTTTTTAAGGGTAGAAGCAGTGGAAATGCTTCACTTGAAGGGGCAGATTGATAATATGTAATATTAAGAAGCTCATGGCTGTTGAGTTTAAAATTAGTGTTTATGTAATTATTCTCAGTTTACATAATCAACATAAGTTGTATTAATTCAAGGCAGTCATATTTGTTCATAACTTTATTATTAGTAAGCCTGAGAGTTACCATATTGGAGCAAACAGTTGCCGGAATGCACACTGTCAAAAATAAGAGTTTCCGGATTTTGTTCCAACAGGATCCAGTTCGAATTAAGCACTGATTGTGGATTAATAAAAGGACGTCATTGCTTGCAAGTGATTTAAGTGGGAAATAGTAGTAGCAGAAAATGCATCAACAATAACTTTAGAGAAACAATGATTTCTGTCAATCAATCTGGAAAGGGATATAAGGCCATTTTCAAATAATTTGGCATCCATTATTTTACAGAGAAAAATCATTCACAGGTGAAAAACATTTTAGACTGTTTACAGTCTTCCCAGAAGTAGAAGTCACAAAAAAATCCACCCCAAATTAAGACTGATAGGGTTGTTAAAAAAAAAGTTCATGACAACACATAAAGAAAAATATTAAAATTATATAGGACATGTTTGGAATGGTTAGAAAATAAGAAGACAAGCTTATTCAGTCTATTGAAATGTATACTGGATCAAAAAAAATGAAATGCAAAAAAAAAAAAAAACCAGTAAGTAAACTCACACACCAAACAGAATTACTACTGCATAACTTTAATAAAAATGACATTTCAGATAACTGCCTCTTTTCATACTAACAAGCTTTAAATGCATTTGTTTGTAAAACCGCAATTCATGCAACCACTAGACTAGATGCAACAACACTGTGATATTTGGCAATTTGAGCTTTGAGTGATTAAATTTCCCCAGCATATGCCAGGTCACAATGACATTTCAGCATGTCAATAACATTAAAGAACAAAATGTTACCTGTGTTAAAATGTCATTTGGTTTCTAAATTGTTTTTGTGTTTTAAATATGAAATGAATAAAAATGACAAACAAACAAACAAAATGTAAGTTTTATAAGCACAGAGTTGACAATAGAAAATGTGATGGCACAACAGAGGAAAGATTTGCTCTGGGAAAGTGTTCTTTTTGAAAGTATTCATTTTTTGCACCCAAAAAGGTCTGATTTCAATATCTAGTGTGTAAGGGGTTACATGAAATGTATCTGATTCAGAATTCCTGTGAAAGCATTCTTACTTTACATTTTATTACACCTGCCTAAAACAATTGCACATTAGAATTGTGTTACAAAACAAAATATAAAAGTGTATATTCATTTTAAAAGTTTTTTTTTTCTGTTTTACCATCCTTTCTAACCAAATACTTAAAGTATAACTCTTGGATTGAACAAAAAATAATACCCTTCTAGACATTTCACTAAGTTTATGTCCCAGCTCACACAAAATGTTACTTAAAATCATTTTATTTCATGTAACATTAACATTACAAAAATACAGAAATTAACTTTTGGAAAACTTTATCAGAATAAAGCCGTTTCCAACAAAAGTAGGATTTGTTGTCTTGTGAAACTGAGCAAACACTTTAGAGTGCGATGCTCAAAGTTTGACCAGAATTAAAGAACAAGGTCAGGTGACCCTAACTTGTCCTTCTTTGATGATGAGTTAAGGTCATTGGTTTGCTGACCAAAAAAACAGCACAGATGGGTTTTAGGTTGAAAGAAGAATATGTTATCTATCAAATTAGGTGCAATAATCAAACATACAAGAGTCCACATTTTGTGTTTGTTACATAACGCTTTGCTTTGTCAGCACAGAGTTTTCCTTTAAAAAGCAGCTGTTCAACACAGACAGTCACAACCTCATCAGCCATGAAAGCGGTTGTGCTTGCCCTGGCTTTGGCCTTTGTGGGTACGTTGGATTTTGCATTTGAAAATGGGCATTAATTTTGCAAGTACTTTAGAATTTGTGTTTCCACTTTCTTTTCCTCTTAAATGATTTTCTTCTCTTATTTCACATTTGGTATTGTAGAAGTACTCCTATTTTTGTCTAAATCAAATTGAACACATAAATAATCTATTATTTGAATTACCATAATTTAAAAGGCTTTATTTCCTGTATTATTTTTTTAGGACTATTTAGAAGGCAATTCAGAGACTAAAAGCAGACAACTTTGGTTTCTTCTATTTTTAAGGTTTCTGTCTGGAATTTTGACACTTACTAAATCACATAATCAATATTATATAGATTAAGAATTATTATGTTTCTAAAGCTTATTTTGCTTATGCATTTTAAGTAAATGTTGCTATGTTATGTAAGTAATTTAAAATAAAAGTTCAAATCATTTGAGGAAAATGAAATCTATAATTTGTATACAAAAGAAAAGAGAAGCTTCAAAATAAATGGGTAAAAAGAAACACCACATCATAAATACAACTGAATAATGATGTTTAAGACAAATATACAGTTTAGATATTTTTTTTCCCAGAAAAAAAAACTTTTTAAATAAGTAGCTTTGTAATTGATTTGTCTCCTAATTCGCTGTTATGGCTAGTCATCCTTTAATTTTTGTACATATCTTAAATTATGAACTTTGACAATGAAAAAATTATTTGTTGTATCTCTTTTGTATTTGCCGTTTTGTAAAACACACTTGTGTGTTAACAAATATAATGTAATACTTTACAGTTTGTATATCGTAATATGCATAAAGGTATATTGTGGGTATATGGTGAGGTATTAATTCATTATTATTTCTATTTTAGCTGTGCAAAGCACCGACTTTGGTAAGTTCAGTGCTTGATTGTTATGTTAAAGGACAGTTACAATATTTTAGAACATTTTTTGATACTAAAAATAAATGACAGTGATAAATCTTGGCAGAATGTTGCACATTTTATTAATTTATTTAAAATTATGTTTTAAATAATGTTTGCCAAGAAACATATATAACAGATTTATTTGGGTCTTACAGCCCCTGAGTTTGCTGCCGGTAACACCTATATCTACAAGTATGAAGCATTCATCCTGGGTGGACTCCATGAGGAAGGTTTGGCGAGAGCTGGAGTCAAAATCATCACCAAAGTTCTCCTCAGTGCCGAAGACCATGATACGTATATTATGAAGGTAAAGATAAAACCCATGAGCAGCAGAGAAAATGTTACTTCTGAGACAAAGACTGCAAGTCTGTTTTATTAATTCATATTATACTACTATTAAATTATAGCTTGTGGAACCTGAGCTCTATGAGTACAGCGGTTATTGGCCCAAGGATCCAGCAGTGCCTGCAACCAAGCTGAAGGCAGCTCTGGCACCTCAGCTTGCAATGCCCATCAAGTTTGAATATAACAACGGCATTGTGGGAAACCTTCATGCTCCTGAGGAAATCTCAACTTTTGTGATGAACATCCACAGAGGCATTCTGAATATCCTGCAGCTAAACATCAAGAAGACCCATAAAGTCTACGATCTGCAGGAGGTTTGTCACAAACCCTTCTGTAGCCTTTGTGTTGCAAATCCATTACAAGTAGTTCAAACTTCCAGCTAAACTGCCGCTATGCTCTACAGACCAGTACTCAGGGTGTGTGCAAGACACTCTATACCATCAGTGAAGATGCACGAATTGAAAACATCCTTCTGACAAAGACCAGGGACATGAACAACTGTCATGAATGGATCATGAAAGACATGGGGTTGGCATACACTGAGGAACATGACAAGCACCATCGGGTAAGTTCAAACCTATCAGATGTCAAACATACAATCCTGAAACCAGAACATTGCCTGAATATGGGATCTGTACTCACAGGAATTCAAAAACCTGAGAGGCACCACAACATTCAGTTACGTCTTGAAGCCAGTTTCTAACGGTGTGATGATCCTGAAGGCAGAGGTCAATGAGTTGATCCAGTTTTTACCTTTCTCTGAGGACAATGGAGCTGTTGAGATGAAGACCAAGTAAGCTTAAACTTATAAATGTGCTAATATAATGGTTTAAAGAAGGTGCAACTTTACCTTTGTTTGCTTCTCTTCAAAGGCAGTCCTTGGTGTTCCTTGAGATTGAGAAAGCTCCTATTCCAGCCATTAAGGCCGAGTACCATGATCGTGGCTCTCTAGAATATGAGTTCTCCTCTGAACTTCCTCAGACACCGCTTCAGCTTATCAAGATCACCGATCATCGGGCCCAGGTAGGATTTTAGACTGCCTTAAAAAAATAACACTGAATTTGTGTAACCTGTCCTCAATAAACAGCACCATTTCTATCCTGTGGTTTTAGACTGTTGATATTGTGAACCACCTGGCTACCCACAATGCTGAGTATGTCAGTGAGCATGCGCCTTTGAAGTTTTTGGAAATGATCCAACTCCTCCGTGTAGCTCACTATGAAGACCTGGAATTGTACTGGAACCGGTTCAAAAAGATGCCAGTTCACAGGTGGATTTCAGTGACTGAACATTTGAACATGTTTTTAAATACTGAAACTAGATGAGCTTCTTGACCCATTCCATTTTCATCCCTCAGACGCTGGTTCTTGGATGCCATCCCTGCAACTGCAACTCCTGCTGCTCTAAAGTTCATCAAGGAGAAATTCATAGCTGATGAGATGAATGTGGCTGAGGAAGTTCAGGCTTTTGTTGCGGCTGTTCACATGGTCTCAGCAAACACAGAGACTATCAAGATTTTTGAGGTTGTGACCTGCAAAAATTTTTGTTTGTTTGTTTGTTTTACATTATATATTTGCGAATGACAAAAATGAATACAATATTTTTGATGTTTGCACTTTTCTAGACCCTGATGGACAACCACAAAGTAGTGGCAAACCCAGTTCTGCATGAGATCATCTGCCTTGGCTATGGTACAATGATTTATAAAAACTGTTCTGAGTCATCTGTCTGTCCTGCTGAATACATAAAGGTAAACAAAGCTTCTGAATGTTATTTTAGTCATTATATTGAAGAAATATAATAAATAAGATAAAAAATGCTTATTTTCATTTTTTCTTACCTTGCAGCCCATCCATGAGCGTCTTGCTGAAGCTGTTGCTAAAAACGACATAGACAACATTGTCCTGTCCTTGAAGGTCTTAGCAAATGCTGGACATCATTCTAGCATCAAGTCAATCACAAAGATCTTGCCCATTCATGGTACTGCCGCTGCATCCCTGCCAATGAGAGTCCATAGTCAAGCCATCATGGCCCTGAGGAACATTGCAAAGAAAGAGCACAGACCGGTGAGGTCTCAACATCAAATATTTGGAAGTGTTCAAGTCTTTTCACAGAAATCCACATTGACTTTTATTCTTTTCCTCTGAATTAGGTCCAGGAACTGGCACTTCAGCTCTACATGGACAAGGCTCTGCACCCAGAACTCCGTATGCTTTCATGCATCGTTCTTTTCGAGACAAAGCCTCCTATGGGATTGGTGACCACTGTTGCCAACTCGGTGAAAACAGAGGAGAACTTGCAGGTTGCTAGCTTCACTTACTCTCACATGAAGTCTCTGAGCAGGACCCCAGCCACCATCCATTCCTCAGTGTACGTCAACTCTTTGATCCCAAAGTGTCAAGACTTTGTGTACACATTCTCATTAGGTCATCTCTCCTATGCTTCCATTACAGCGCTGAAGCTTGCAGAGTTGCTATGAAAATCTTGGGTTCTAAGTTGGACAGACTGAGCTTCCGTTTCAGCAGGGTTGTCCATGCTGACATCCACAACAGTATGACATTAATAAATGATTTTTTGTTTGTTTGTTTACTGATCTGTGCTGCATTACAAACTGTAATTCAATTAAATCTTTATCAGGTCCCTTGATGCTTGGTGCTGCTGCTACTGCTTTTTACATCAACGATGCCGCCTCCATTCTGCCTAAATCTGTCGTTGCCACAGCCAGAGCCTTTATTGCTGGAGTTTCTGCTGATGTCATAGAGGTACGGGAAAATATAAATCAATTTATTCAGCAGTTAATTATAAAAGTGCTCTTTTATACATTTCTATTTTCTGTTCCTTAGATTGGAGTGAAATCTGAGGGACTTCAGGAAGCTATTCTCAAAAACCCTGCACTTGCTGAAAATGTTGACAGGATCACCAAAATGAAGCGTGTCATCAAGGCTGTAAGCAACACTGGAAGTCACAAAGAAAATGAACAAATTGTTATTCAGTGCCAACTAAAGAAACTGATAACCTTTTCTCTGTGAACAGCTGTCTGAATGGAGGTCTCTGCCCACCAGCAAACCTCTGGCTTCCATCTATGTCAAGATTTTTGGACAAGAGATTGGCTTCGCTCACATTGACAAAACTATGATTGATCAGGCTGTTGAAGTATGAGAAAAAACAACCCATTAAGCTCAAAACAAAGGTTTTCAAAACAAAAATAATAATAATGTATTCTTTCCTTATAGTATGCCAAGACATTACATGTTCAGGAATTTGGAAGAGATGCTCTGAAGACTCTGCTTCTGTCTGGTATTGATTTCCACTATACTAAACCTTTGTTGGCTACTGAGATGAGACGCATCTTACCCACTGCTGCTGGTGTGCCAATGGAGCTCAGTCTGTATTCTGCTGCTGTGGCCACAGCTGGTATTAAGAGTAAGTAAACTGTGGAAAATAAATAATTTTGTCCAACACCATATACACTTTTTGTAAATCAATTAAAATACCAAAAAAATAACTCATGATCTTTCCTGATTTTTAGTCAAGCCCACCACAACACCACGTCTGCCTGAAAACTTCCCCCTCAGAAGTCTTTTGGAAACTGATATTGAGCTGGAGACTGAGATCAAACCAAGGTAAATGTATTGACTTACACTGTTTGTCACAGTGAGACCAAAATATTTCATGCCATAAAAATGAAGATAATAAAACATTATTCTCTCTTTAGTGTTGCTATGAACACATATGCCGTGATGGGACTTAATACCGACGTTCTCCAGGCTAATGTGGTATTCAAAGCTCATGCCTACACCATTTTGCCCGCAAAAATTAATGCAAGACTCGACATTAAAGAGGGTGACTTCAAGATTGAAGCTCTTCCTGTTTCTGTGCCTGAAAACATTACATCTATAAAGTAAGTCTAAACTTTAAACTCAGTTTATTTATGTTTCAAATAATTTAACATGACTTTTGTGTTTACCTTTACCACTTGGATGATTATATCTTTATTCTTTCTTGACCAGTGTTGAGACTTATGCTGTAGCAAGAAATATTGAGGAGCCCACTGTTGAGAGAGTCACTCCAGTCATCCCTACCAAAGTCTGGCAAACCACTTCAAGCAAGATTGTCTCATCTAGGATTGATTCATCAGAAGATGAGGTAACACTGAACAATTCTATTACCTACAAATGTATCTGGAGTGTTATACAATGATTCAAGTTCATTTTTCCTCATAGTCATCATCCTCCGAAATCCTTCATATGGATGATGAAGCTGACGACCTTAAACTCAAACACAAGATTCGTACATTTGCAAAGAGGTACTGTGCCAAGTACCATGATGTAGGACTGAAGGCTTGCTTCAAGGTTGAAACTGAAAATGGTGCTTCCATCCATGACATTGTTTTGTACAAACTGGCCGGAAGCCACAATGTCTCTTTCTCTGTGACACCAAGTAAGCACTGAAGAAATACCATTATGAGCATTTTGTAGGAACGTTGTGCACACAAAAAATATATTAAAGGCATTATTTACTCATCCTTTCAGTGGAAGGTGAAGCTGTTGAGAGATTGGAGATGGAGATCAGGGTTGGAGCAAAGGCAGCAGAGAAGATCATTAAACGGATCCATCTGAACAAAGACGACATGGATGAGAATGACATGGAAATGAACGACCCAGTTCGGATGAAGCTCAACAAAATCCTGTCTTCCAGAAGTAACAGCTCCTCCTCATCATCCTCCTCTTCTTCCTCCTCCTCGTCCTCCTCATCTAGCTCCAGAAGCTCTGATTCAAGCCGTTCCTCCAAGACGTCATCTGCCTCTTCTAGCTCATCAGCCCATTGGAAAAGAAAGACAATCAATGCAGCTGCTATACGCACCAACAGCAGTAGCAGTAGCAGCAGCAGCAGCAGGAGCAGGAGCAGCAGCAGCAGCAGCAGCAGCAGCAGCAGCAGCAGCAGCGAACGCAGCTCTTCAAGATCTGTCAGCAGCTCATCCAGGACCAGCTCTGCATCAAGCCTTGCATCGCTCTTCAGTGCTAGCTCAAGTTCTTCAAGTTCTTCTAGCTCAAGTGCTCGTGACTCAAGGGTAAACATTGTTTTCTTGCTTTGAAAGTAGTTTTACAGTCAACGTCTTGTATTTGGTCTAAGATCTGACAATTTATTTCTAATAGCACTGGATTGCAACCTTCCAGAGATTGCACAAGGTATGTTACAATGTATATGCTCTTTAAATTCACTATTTTGTAACTTTTGGTAAAGCTTTTACTAACTTCAATAAAAACATTCTTGGAGCAGACTCTCACCTCCAAATCAGAGTCCCGGAGTGGAAGCAGTGCAGCCAGCTTTGAGGCCATCTACAAAAAGGTGAAATATGGTCAACAAAATAAAAAGTAGTGATTTTTTGTCTGTGAACTTTCAATATTTATCCATATCTGTCACCACAGAACAAGTACCTTGAGGATGAGGATGCCATCTTGGCCGTCATCTTCCGTGCCGTTAAAGCTGATAAGAAAATTAAGGGATACCAGCTCGTTGTCTACCTCGACCAACCAACCTACAGAGTTCAAGTCATTTTTGCTCCTCTTGCTCATGAGAACAACTGGAGGTTCTGTGCTGATGGCATTCTGCTCAGCAAGCACAAAGTTACTGTAAGACACATTTTAAAAAATTACATCAAAGAAGGAGTTCAACCTATAAAATGAGACATTATTCAAATGTTTATGTTTTTTAATAGGCTAAATTTGCCTGGGGAGAAGAATGCAAGAAGTACAGCACCATGGTGACTGGAGAAACTGGCCTTGTGGGGTCAAGCCCAGCAGCTCGCCTCAGAATGTCCTGGGAAAGACTTCCATCTGTTTTTACACGCTATGGAAAGATGTATGAATTACTACAAGTTCTGTTTTACCCCTTAAGATGAGGATTATTTTTAAAAATATTGCTTTTTTCAGGACATATAAATACATTCCTGTTGAAATCCTGGAGGACCTGATTAAAGTAAAGAGTGAGAACAGCACCAGGAATATCTCCATCACTGTGGCTGCAACATCCAACAGGACACTTGATTTCATTACAAAGACCCCAATGGTACAAGAAATTGTGCTGTTCTGCTAAACCAACAAATTCATGATTTTTAAATAACATATTTATTCTACTTACAGAGGAAAGTCCACAACATGACTATGCATCTTCCTATAACTATGCCAATCGAGGAGCTCGAAAGTTCCATCCCCTTTGATGAAGTCTTTGAGAAAGTCCACTTCATGGTTTCCAAGGCCATTGCAGGTAACAACTTATGTTACAGTTAAAAACTGAGTACAATATCTGGAAAATTTACAACAATTTTAAAATTATTGTTTTTTCCTTTTCCCAGCTGAATGTAGCTACATCAAGGATAATCTGACCACATTTAACAACAGGACATACACACACAAGATGCCCTCATCTTGCTACCAGGTTTTGGCCCAGGACTGCACAGAGGAGCTGAAATTCATGGTTCTCCTCAGGAAGGATTCAACGGAGCAGCATCACATCAATGTCAAAATTGCTGACATGTAGGTTTTCAACTCAAACAAGAATGAGCTTTTGGCTTTTACATAAAATAATTTTAATCTAAACGAGGCTTTTGTGTTTGCAGTGATATCGACATGTATCAAAAGAAAGATGATGTGGCTGTGAAGGTCAATGAAATGGAAATTCCCCTAACCAACCTGCCATACCGTCACCCAACAGGTTCCTATAACCAGTTTTGATCTCATCCTTTCCCTTATTAAAAGCCTAGTATTTACTTTGAATTAAAAAAAATATATAAAAAGCAGTTACAGTTGTGCTTAAACCACAGCCTAAAAATTTAATCCAATTTTAAATTCAACTTGTTTTACAGCTTCCATTGAGATCAGACGTAGAGGAGAGGGCCTTTCTGTGTATGCACCTAGCCATGGTCTCCAGGAAGTCTACTTTGACGAGGATACATGGAGGGTAAAAATTATACCATATATTAGTGTGTTTTATTGGTTTTCATTTTTGAAATTATAAGGCAAAATGTAACATTACAGATTCTAGTTGTGGACTGGATGAAAGGCAAGACCTGTGGACTCTGTGGAAAGGCTGATGGGGAAGTCAGACAGGAGTATCACACCCCTAATGGACGTGTAGTGAAGAACTCTGTCAGCTTTGCACAATCCTGGATTTTGCCATCTGATACTTGTCGGGATCCTTCTGGTAAGACAAAAACATTAAGTGAAAAAAAGTCTTAATTAGAAAATTAAATTGTCAGCCCAAATGTCTTTAGGTACTGTGCACAAGCATTGCATCATTTATATTCAACACTGTTCGCTTACAGAGTGCCATCTGAAGCTCGAGTCTGTGCCCCTGGAGAAACAAGTTACCATCCATGGTGAGAACTCCAAATGCTTCTCTGTTGAGCCTGTGCCACGCTGTCTGCCTGGTTGCGTTCCCACCAAAACCATTGATGTCACTGTTGGTTACAACTGTCAGCCAGTTGGTGAGTCTAAAACTAGACATGCAAATTCATAGATCATAAAATAACAACAAAAAAAACGTTATTTCTAACTGATTTGTTCTTGTTTTTACAGATTCTCACACTAGCGTCTTTGACAGAAGCGTAGACCTGAGGGAAACCACACAGGCTCACCTGGCCTGTAAATGCAATGCCAAGTGTGCTTAAAACCACCATCTCCTGTCAATACCTAATAATGTGTGTTTTATCTGTAACTATAAATAAAGTGCATCTCAAAATCATTTTAAAGAATTTATTATTTTTGTTCTTGGTTGTACCTTGTAAACTTAAATCATATTGCAAGTTTATAAAAAAAAAAGATTTTAACTTTTAAGCATTTCATCCCAATCATACATAGAAAAAATAGAAATAGTAAGCAATGCATGTCATATTTTCAATAATTGGATATTATTTAGCAGCATTTAAAACCATTAACACTTAGTTCCACAAATGTTTTTCCCCCTCAGTTGAATGCACCACGGCAAGAGCATTTAAATTTTACTGAAAATTTTAACTCTTTGATGTTGTCTTCATCAGATATGTAAGGAAGGCTATCATAACAGCCTTGACATATTGGAATAGGATTTCATTTACCATAGTAAGCATTCAATTATTTAAACCTTAACAGACTGACAGCTTAACAAAACATAATTACATCCTACCTTGTGTTAAGTTTCAAAATTATTGTCGCCACAGTCTAGTTTATGGAAAATTTACAAGATCAAATCTATTCTGCCAAATGTATGGAGGTTTTTACTTCTGATGACACTCCCACTGATCTGGAGTTAATCACAGCATCTTTATATTTAAGTCACATGGTACAATGGTGACTCCAAGGGCTGACAGTGCAGGAGAAAAAATGAAAAAACTATCTCATAAACAGATGCATAAAGGACAAAAACTAAGAAGCTTCCTGAGTTTTTAAATACAAAATAATTTTTTCAACAATAAATACATTACTTGTGTGCTTTTTCACATTTCAGAGAAACAACTTACAGCCGATACAAAATACCAAATAAGGTTACAGTCATACTAACACTGAAGTGGGTCATCCTTTATATTTTAATGTCCAACACATTATGCCCTTAAGTTTTACAGCCTTTTACACACTCAAAATGCAATATTTTTAAAAATGTAATCAGATTTTAGTAATCTGATATGTAATTGGAGAAATCATATATTATTGTTTTTGTTCAAGCTTCTTATTGGAATGAAAGAAATAGTTGCATTTATCTAAAACTGTGACACCAAAGAAGTTTAACATGATAAAGTAATCCAACGTGAAATCCTACATTTAGGCAGCATTAGCTGCAACACAAACAGGTAAATAAAGGAAATGGGATCACTTGTTGCATACCTCCACAAACAAAAAATGTTCAGATGTAGTTTTACACAACCACAGTGATAAATACATTTACCACATTCTCTAAAATACTAAGCTAACAAAACAAATATCCATCCATCCATCCATTATCTTCCGCTAATTCCGAAGTTGGGTCATGGGGGCAGCAGCTTGAGCAGGGAGGCCCAGACATCTCTTTCCACAGCCACCTCTTCCAGCTCTTCTGGGAGGACTCCAAGGCATTCCCAGGCCAACCGAGAGGCATAGTCTTTCCAGCGTGTCCTGGGTCTTCCCTGGGTATCCTCCCAGTTGGACATGCCCGAAGCACCCCTCTAGGGAGGCGCCCAAGGGGCATCTTTACCAGATGCCCTAACCACCTCAACTGGTTCCTCTCGACGTGGAGGAGTAGCGGTTCTACTTGGAGTCTCTCCCGAATAACTGAACGTCTCACCCTATCTCTAAGGGAGACTCCAGCTACCCTGCGGAGAAAACTCATTTCAACCACCTGTATCCGACATCTCATTCTTTCGGTCACTACCCAGAGCTCATGACCATAGGTGAGGGTAGGAACATAGACCGACCGGTAAACAGAGAGCTTTGCCTTACAGCTCAGCTCTCTCTTCACCACAACGGATTGGTACAGAGTCCGCAATACAGCAGATGCTGCACCAATCCATCTGTCAAGGTCACACTCCATTCTTCCTCACTCATGAACAAAACTCCAAGATACTTGAACTCCACTTGAGGCAGAACCTCACCATAGACCTCAAGAGAGCAATCCACCCTTTTCCAGTTGAGGACCATGGTCTCAGATTTGGAGGTGCTGATTCTCATCCCAGCCGCTTCACACTCGGCTGCGAACCGCTCCAGTGAGAGCTGGAGATCACGGCACGATGACGCCAACAGGACCACATCATTTGCAAAGAACAGAGATGGAATCCTCTGCTCTAACAAAACAAATAGCTTATTTTATATTTCTGAGTACAAAACTAGGGATGTACACCCTGCAACTTTGCAAGTTCTCCCACTTAGAAATCATGGAGGGGTCTGAAATTTTCATCTTAGGTGCATGTCCACTGTGAGAGACATAATCTAAAAGAAAGAATCTAGAAATCACAATGTATGATTTTTAAAATAATTTATTTGTGTGTTACTGCTGCAAATAAGTATTTGAACACCTGTGAAAATCAATGTTAATATTTAGTACAGTAGCCTTTGTTTGCAATGACAGAGGTCAAATGTTTCCTGTAGTTTTTCACCAGGTGTGCACACACTGCAGCAGAGATTTTGGCCTATTCCTCCACACAGATCTTCTCTAGATCAGCCAGGTTTCTGGGCTGTCGCTGAGAAACATGGAGTTTGAGCTCCCTCCAAAGATTTTCTATAGGGTTTAGGTCTGGAGACAGGCTAGGCCACTCCAGAACCTTGATATGCTTCTTACGGAGCCACTCCTTTGTTATCCTGGCTGTGTGCTTCGGGTCATTGTCATGTTGGAAGACCCAGCCACAACCCATATTCAATGCTCTAACTGAGGGAAGGAGGTTGTTCCCCAAAATCTCACAATACATGGCCCCGGTGAGGAATCAGCCCAGAACTACACGGGAGGAGCTGGTCAATGACCTGAAGCGAGTTGGCACCACTGTTTCCAAGGTTACTGTGGGTATTACACTAAGACGTCATAGTTTAAAATCATGCACGGCATGGAAGGTTCCCCTGCTTAAATCAGCACACGTCCAGGCCTGTCTTAAGTTTGCCCATGACCATTTGGATGATCCAGAGGAGTCATGGGAGAAAGTTATGTGGTCAGGTGAGACCAAAATATAACTTTTTGGTCTTAATTCCACTCGCCGTGTTTGGAGGACGAAGAATGACGAGTACCATCCCAAAAACACCATCCCTACTGTGAAGCATGGGGATGGTAGCATCATGCTTTGGGGGTATTTTTCTGCACATGGGACAGGACGACTGCACTGTATTAAGGAGAGGATGACCTTTCTTAGGATCAATACGCCACGAGGTGAGATCTTGCATGGAGCCCCAGTCTGAGGGAGATTGACAGTCATGTTTAGCTTCTTCTATTTTCTAAGAATTGCTGCAACAGTTGATCTTTTTTTCACCAAGCTGCTTGGCAATTGCCCCGGAGCCCTTTCCAGCCTTGTGGAGGTCTACAATTTTGTCTCTGGTGTCTTTGGACAGCTCTTTGGTCTTAGCCATGTTAGTATTTGGAGTCTTACTGATTGTGTGACGTGGACAGGTGTCTTTATGCAGCTAACGACCTCAAACAGGTGCTTCTAATTTAGAATAATAAGTGGAGTGGAGGTGGACTTTTTAGAGGCGGACTAACATATCTTTGAGGGCCAGAATTGTTGCTGATTGGCGGGTGTTCAAATACTTATTTGCAGCAGTAACATACAAATAAATTATTAAAAAAATATACATTGTGATTTCTGAATAAGAAAATGTATGCCTCTCACAGTGGACATGCACCTAAGATGAAAATTTCAGACCCCTCTATAATTTCTAAGTGGGAGAACTTGCAAAGTCGCAACGATGCCTGCAGGGCCAACACAACGTTATGACATCACGCATGCCGTTGAGTTTAGATTTGTGAAAATTTACAAATTTGCACTGTTCGAGTGTTGTCATTGTGTTAGAGAGAGTAAATGTCATAAAAAAATTTGACATTAAACATAATCCAAATTGAAGCGTTACATCATTTTCAGACCTTTTTTTGGAGTCTGCATTTAGGAGCAGGCCAAACTAACAAAGACCATGCAGAATAATGTACAAACCGGATTCCAAAAAAGTTGGGACACTAAACAAATTGTGAATAAAAACTGAATGCAATGATGTGGAGGTGCCAACATCTAATATTTTATTCAGAATAGAACACAAATCACAGATCAAAAGTTTAAACTGAGAGAATTTATCATTTTAAGGGAAAAATCTGTTGTTTCCAAATTTCATGGCGTCAACAAATCCCAAAAAAGTTGGGACAAGTCCATTTTTACCACTGTGTGGCATCCCCCCTTCTTCTTACAACATTCAACAGACGTCTGGGGACAGAGGAGACCAGTTTCTCAAGTTTAGAAATAGGAATGCTCTCCCATTCATGTCTAATACAGGCCTCAATCATCTTGGGCCTTCTTTGTCGCACCTTCCTCTTTATGATGCGCCAAATGTTCTCTATAGGTGAAAGATCTGGACTGCAGGCTGGCCATTTCAGTACCCGGATCCTTCTCCTACGTAGCCATGATGTTGTGATTTCTGCAGAATGTGGTCTGGCATTATCGTGTTGAAAAATGCAGGGTCTTCCCTGAAAGAGATGACGTCTAGATGGGAGCATATGTTGTTCTAGAACCTGAACATAGTTCTCTGCATTAATGGTGCCTTTCCAGACATGCAAGCTGCCCATGCCACAAGCGCTCATGCAACCCCATACCATCAGTGATGCAGGCTTCTGAACAGAGCATTGATAACAACTTGGGCTATCCTTGTCCTCTCTGGTCCGGATGACATGGCAACCCAGTGTTCCATAAAGAACTTCAAATCATGACTCATCTGACCACAGAACAGTCTTCCATTTTGCCACACTCCATTTTAAATGACCCCTGGCCCAGTGCAAACGTCTGAGCTTGTGGAGCTTGCTTAGAAATGGCTTCCTCTTTGCACTGTAGAGTTTCAGCTGGCAACGGCGGATGGCACGGTGGATTGTGTTCACTGACAATGCTTTCTGGAAGTATTCTTGAGCCCATTCTGTTATTTCCTTGACAGTGGCATTCCTGTTTGAGGTGCAGTGACGTTTAAGGGCCCGGAGATCACGAGCATCCAGTAAAGTTTTACGGCCTTGATCCTTACGCACAGTGATTGCTCCAGATTCTCTGAATCTTTTGATGATGTTATGCACGGTTGATGATGATAACTTAAAAGTATTTTCTATTTTACGCTGGGTAACACCATTCTGGTATTGCTGCACTATCTTTCTGCGCAACAATGGTGGAATTGGTGATCCTCTTACCATCTTGGCTTCTGAGAGACACTGACACTCTGAGAAGCTCTTTTTATACCCAATCATGTTGTCAACTGACCTAATTAGTGTTAATTGGTCTTCCAGCTGTTCGTTATATGCTCAAATTCCATTTTCCAGCCACTTATTGCTACTCGTCCCAACTTTTTTGGGATTTGTTGACACTGAAATTTTGAATCAACATATTTTTCCTTTAAATTGTTACATTTACTCAGAATAAACTTTTGATCTGTCATCTATATTATATTACGAATAAAATATTGACATTTGCCATCTCCACATCATTGCATTCAGTTTTTATTCATAATTTGTTTAGTGTCCCAACTTTTTTGGAAGCTGGTTTGTAGTATTTTAATACAACAGCAGAGAAAGCTATGTAGTTTCTGTAAGTAGGTCTAGAAAAAAAATTGGTATTGGTATCGGTTATCGGCCAAACAAGTTTAAACATGACAGCATATCGAATATCGGCCAAAAATCCAATATCGTGCATCCCTACATAAAACAAGCAGCTAGCGAAAAACCATCTGGCTTCCATAAGTTGTTTTTTCTGTGTGGGTTTATTCACCTATCAGATTTCTAAATTCATAGATAATCACTGGACACGGACAGTAATTGTTATCCAAATGATAAGCCTTTTTGGCTTCATATAGTGCAGTTCTTCTCCTGTGTGCATGAATTGCTGCTGAAATCTTCATTGTTGGTCCGTTGTTCTTCCTGGAGATGATCATTTCCACAGAGAACAATTGAGTCCTCAGATCCTCTCTTAGGTTTTGTGGATCTAGAAGTCATATTTCATAGACAAAATGTTTAAAATGTAGTTGCATTTAAATATACTTTTTTTTTAAAGAAAAGAAAATGGAAAAAATGCACTATACCTGTTTTCTGGAATAAGGCTAAGTGTGTGCTGTAGGTTAGCCACAGAAGATAATGGCAGAGAAACGTTGGGTGTAGAAGCTGAGTTTGAATGGCAGCCAATGAGCTTTTCTGGAGCCAGCAGTGAACTAACCTTTGTTTCAGCTGCCAAGATAAGAGAATATCTGAATAACTGTTGAAAGTGGGATTGATTTAAAACTTTTTATATTTTACTTTGCATTTGCTTTTCTCTGTATACCTTTCTAAACAATCTTATTTTTTTGCAGATTGATGTATTTTAGTCTCATATTTTATTTTAATATTTGACTTCTGGAGATTAACCTTGGTCATATTAACAGAGAAAACCTGAGTAAAAATACACTCAAAAAACCAATAGTACTTATAGACTCATACTTAGAAACTGGTGTTTGAGCCATGTTGCCCGATCTTCTTCATACTTCTTCCTCTGCAAGTTAAACCAAAAACAAGTCATTTTAAAAGCCTTCTCAACAGCTACCTTTAAATCAGTAATTTTGAAAAATGTTTTTATTCACCTCATGGCTCAGTCTAATGGCTGCTTCAGTGAAGTTATTCCTCTCCCTTTCAAAGCTCTTTCTCTGTTTCTCAAGGATCATCCACTCATCTCTGAGGCGCTTTTTCTCATGTAGCATGTAGCCATCGTTCATCAGCGTTGCAACACCATCATCACAATGAGAGTTCATTTGCTGCTGTAAAAAGAAAGAACAGGTATGGTTTCAGTCTGCAACAATTATAGAGCTATTTTGTATTTAAAGTATTTTACAAACATTAGAAGGAGTAAGCATCCCCATCCCTGGTTTTAATTAATAAAAGATTAAACATTTAAAAGGTACTCACTGGCTCTTAATCTGTTTGCTTCTTGAATTCCTCAGTGCTTTACCTAATAATTAATAGTTGCTTCTTCATTATATGCAATTCTAGAAAACACAAGCGTTTATCAAACACACCTTGGGGTGTAAAAACAGAGCTTAATTTAATTTCTGTCGCAGACTTTAATAATCCATCAAATGTGTCTAATAAATTTTGCATGTGTTATATTAATTTTGACAGCATTTGGCAGCACGACAGCTAAGTGTTTAACACTGTCGCCTCACAGCAAGAAAGTCCTTGATTCAATCCCCAGATGGGACCTGTGGTCTTTCTGTGTGGACTTTGCATGCTCTCCTCATGTTTGTGATGGTTTTCTCCCACTCTCCAAAAACATGCATGTTAGGCTGCCTTCAGGCCCAGGCCTCCCTTGCAAAAGAAATCTGTGATCTCAATAGGATTTGTCTGGTTAAATAAAGGTAGGTAATAAATAAATTCAACCTTTATTTAGTTAGTTTCAATGAGTCACAAAGACTCATTTTCAAGAGAGACCTGTTTTAGACAAACTACAGATAAGGTACAGACAAACTGTGAGGATCAGTCTGTTTCTGTGTTTCTGTTTCTGTTTCTGTGGATTATTTTCCTTAGTGTGTGGCCCTCTCATGTGGTCTGTCCCTGCTATTGCGCTCCCTCTTGTAATCAATGTTCTAGAATTGCGCATCTCAAGGTGTCTGCATGTTGGAGCAGCTCTGTTACTTTCATTCTGAGATTTTGCTTTTGGAAACTTTAATTCCTCTTTTTCTGGATGTAAATCACAATTTTTGGATGACTGTTTCCTCTGGTATCAGATGCTGTGCAGCTGGAAGGATTTTTACTGAAACTTTGTTTTGGACATTTGTTATGATGCATAACCATGGCAACAAGGCAGTTTTCTACAACCAACAACAGCAGCTGATTAACATCTCAAAAGCTCAAATAATATCTCAACTACAGCCCCAAATCTCAAATGAGTTGAAAGGATGTTCTGTGGACGCATTCTCATCTACCTGCCAGCTGTGCTCAAGTGCCTGGCCACTGAGATCCTGGAACTAGCAGGAAACACGGCTCATGACAGTGGAAGGACAGGATCGTCCATCGGCACCTACAGTTGGCTGCCTGCAGTGACGAGGAGCTCGGCAGACTGCTGGGAGGAGTGGCAATCGCTCTGGGAGGAGTTCTGCCTGGAATTCGGGCGGTCCTACAGCCCGGGGGAACGAGAGACCAGCCGAGTCTGGGTGGATGGATCAGACAGCATCTGCAGCCAGTTTCTTAGGATCCACTGTGGGATGGACCATTACAAGAGATCCTTCCTGCCTACAGCCATCAGTATCTATAACATCTCTTAATGAAATGAGGATCACGATTTACAACAACAAATAACTTCCCTTTGGGATTAATAAAGTATTTTTGAATTTGAATTTAATCAGTTTCTCCTGGCCACCTGTTTGCCCTTCCCAGGTGTTCTGTGTTTACCCCTCATTAGTGTGTATATACAAGTCTGCAGTCTTCTTTGTCTGGGCATTGTCCTGTATGGCATTGTGTTCTGTCCTCCCTCTGTGTCTCCTAGGAAATGTAAGTTTTGTTGCCATGTCAGTCTTTTGCTTGTATTTTGTTTATATTAATAAAATACATTTTACTTTAAACCAGAGTCCTGCCTGCACGTGTTCAACCAAACAGCAGAAATGCAACATAAACAACCATAAAATCCATATAAAATAAAAAGTAAATAAAAGTACTGTTATAAAACAAAATAAAATCAAGCTACATTATGAAACAAGGTAAAATACTACAAAACAGGAACATGTCCGCATTGATTTTTCCATTGAACTTAATTGTTGAAAATCCCTTAGCAAAGTCGACCATTATTTATTTATTTATTTTTATTATTTATTTATTTTTTTTGCAAGATGTTACAGGAGCACGGTAAGAGAAGGCCTTCTTGATGAGTTCAGTACGCACTGAGCTGCAGGTAATGATGGCTTGAGAGCACAAGCTATAAATAACCTCTGTACAATGCAATTCTCATGAACCCCTGGTGGACCGCTTTGTGGCATGGTGTGGAAACAATCATCTCATCTTGAACGTGAATAAAACAAAGGAGATGATTGTAGATTTCAGGATAAATAGGAACAGGTCCAACCCTATTTCCATTATGGGAGAAGAAGTGGAGGTGGTGGAGAAGTATAAATACCTTGGAGTTCACCTGGACAACAGACTGGACTGGAAATGCAACAGTGAAGCTGTCTTCAAGAAGGGACAGAGCAGACTGTACTTCTTGAGGAAGCTGAAGTCCTTCAACATTTGCAGCAAGATGCTGCATATCTTCTATAAGTCTGTTGTAGAGAGCACCATCTCTTCTGCCATCATCTGCTGGGGTAGCAGCACCAGAGCATGTGACTTAAACAAGCTTATAAAAAAGGCTGGCTCAGTTCTGGGGACTCCTCTAGAACCTTTGGAGATGACTGTACAAAGAAGGATTCTTCATAAAATGAAGAACATTATAGACAACCCTCAGCACCCTCTTCATCAGACTGTCATACAACAACAAAGTGTCTTCAGTCAGAGGCTTCTTCAAATCCGTTGTAGGACAGACCACTACAAGAGATCCTTCCTGCCCACAGCCATAAGCATCTATAACAACTCATTATTGAAACCAGGATGATGAGTTACAACAACATTTAATTTCCCTCTGGGATTAATAAAGTATTTTTGAATTGAATTGAATCTGAAGGAGCATGATTGAGAGTAACCAAATGTCTGATCTGAACCCGAGCAGTGGTTTGTTGTTGGACTTCTGTGTTAGTTAGTTTGTCAATCACAAACACCATGTTCAAATTTAAAGGTGTTCATAAGTGATCATAGCACCAGGACACCCCAGGCCGCAAATTGATGACAGACTTTGTAGTTGTTATCTGATCTGCAGCCATATGTTTAGGAGACATGGATGAAGACAGAGAGAAGCTAAGATGTCAGCTGATCACCATCTGGCGGTGAGTTGGATGGCAAGGAAAGATGGACAGACCCAAATGTGTAGTGAGGGTTTGCTGGGAGTGCCTGTCAGAAGGATCTTCAACTCACACCTCCAAGAGAACTTCAACTGGAAGTGAAGGTGGGGGATATTGAGTTCAAGCGGGCCGTGTTCCACGCCTCCACTGTTGAGGCGTCTGCCTTGACTGCAAGGTTTTTGGCACTTTTCGTGACTGCCATCCTTATACCCATAGGTGGATGTCCCAGGTGAGGGAGAATGTCAAGCTGAAGAAGGGCCTTATTGACTAGTAGGACTCCAGAGGCAGCTGATGGGTATTGGTGAGCCAAGCAGGCTGCAATAGAGTCTGTCTGATGGTCCAACCTCCAAATCAAGAGGAACAATGCAGGTTTTGTCCCATTTGTGAAGCATTGGACCAACTCTTTACCCTCATAAGGGTCTTGAGGGCATGAGAGTTTACCCAAGCAGTCTAGGTGTGTTTTATGGACTTGAAGGCATTCAACAATGTGGTCCTGTTGACATCATCATGTTGTGATCTTCAGCTCTCACTGGAATGGTTCACAGCAAAATGTGAAGCAGCTGGGATGAGAATCAGCACCTTCAAATCTAAGAGTCATGGTCCTCAGTTGGAAAAGGGTGGATTGTCCATTCGGTACTGGGAGTAAGGCACTACCTCAAGTGGAGGAATTCAAGTATTTCAGGGTTTTATTCATGAGTAAGAGAAGAATGGAGTGCAGGATAGACAGATGGATTGATACAGCTTCTGAACTATTGCAGTCTCTTTGCTGGTCCATTGTGGTGAAAGGAGGGTTGAACTGCAAGGTGAAGCTCTTGTTTACCAGCCAGTCTATGTTCCTATCCTCACATATGGTCACAAACTTTGGGTAGTGACCAAAAGAAGATTGTGATGCAAACAAATTTCAGCGGCTTTACTCTGAGTCTATCTGCTGACCCTCCACATTGAAAGAAGCCAATTTAGGTGGTTCAAGCATCTAATAAGAATGCCCCCTTGATGCCTCCTTAGGTTTTCCAGGCATGTCCAACTGAGCGGAGATCCTGGGGAAGACCCAGGATATATTGGAGAGAGTGTGTCTCTTGGATGGCCTTGGAACACTTTGAAATCCTTCCAGACGAGCTGGAAGAGGTCATTGTGAAGAGATATCTGGGCCTTCCTTCTCCAGCTGCTGTGACCAAACTCCATAAAAAGCAGCAGATGCTGGATGGATAAATGAACATTTAACTTAATGTGTAAATGCTTAAGCATTCACACTATTGTGATCCATTTTTCTTCTGTACGTTTTTCGGCATCTTTCTTGTTCCACAATTTTGGTGCCATTTCAACAAATCATACCAAAATGTTGAGCTTTTTCAGGAGAAGGGTGATATGACTTTTGGTATTGATGCAACTTTAGCTTTTTGAAATATTTAGCCTTTTCTGCCACTTTTTTCTCATAGGAAATTAATTGAGCTCATTTTACATCCTACAAATATTTAGATCTGTTTACAACCTTTTACTGCTCCTTTCACATTTTGTTACACTTCAGCTTCTTTCAGCTTCCTTGTGCTAATTTAAACTTTTTTCAGCTAATTTCAGCTTTTTTCAACTGTTATGTTTTATATTATTTCTGCTCACTACAACAATTTTCAATTTTGGCTTCTTCTAACTTCTTTCTGCTAATTTCAACTTGTTATACTCATGTAAGCTTATTTCTGCAAGTTTCAGCTTTTTCTGCTATTTAAGCTACTATTTAGTTGTTTTTATGTTAATTTGAGCCTTTTCAGCTAATTCCACTTGTTTTGCACTCGTTTCAACTTTATTCAGGCTAAGTCAGCAAAGATGTGTTTTCGCCACTTCCTTCTGATAATTTAAGCTTCTTTCTGCTATTTTAGCTACTTTTCAGCAGTTTTTTGTTGCTAATTTTAGCTTTTTTCAAATAATTTCCACTTTTTGTGCTCATTTCTGCTTCTTTAAGCCTAACTGGGCAAACATGTTCTTTCTGCTTTCTTCTTTTATTTTAAGCTTGTTCTACATTTTCAGCTGGCTTTTTAGTAATTTTTTAGCTAATTTCAGCTGTTTTCAGATAAATTTTAGTTTTTTGTGGTAATTTCTGCTGTTTTCAGCCTAATTAACTTCTATCTAATAATTTCAATTTGTTATGCTCCTTTCAGCTGTTTCTACAAGTTTTAGCTTTTTCTATTATTTCAGCTACTATTCAGCTGTTTTATGCTAATTTTAACTTTTTCGGCTAATTCCACATTCTTTAAGGTCATTTCAGCTCTTTTGCTTCCTTCTGGTAGTTTATGCTTCTTTTTGCCTTTTCAGCTACTTTTCAGCTTTTTCCGGCTAATTTCAGCATTCTTTTTAGCCAATTTGCTCATTTCTGCTTATTTAAATATGGTTCTGCAAATAAAGTTATTTCTGTTTTCTTCTTCTAAGTTAGGCTTGTTCTTCCATTTCAACTATATTTCAGTAGGTATTTAGCTAATTTCAGCTGTTTTTCAGCAAGTCCTTCTACAATAAGCATTCACACTGCATTTTCGCAAGAAATGCAATTTCTCTAGTTTTAAATATAAATTCAGTCTTACCTGCAGGAGCTGCTGTTGTGTTTGAATAAAGTCTTTGCACTGTTGGATCTCCAGCTTTAGACTTTCCATCTCCTGCTCGTGAGTCTCTCGAGCTACAGCATCACTATTTGTACTTTCACCCATCTGAGTCAAAGACGCTGAACAAACCATATAGAAAATCTGACATTTAAGATCTATATTGTAAATATCAAAGAGAAAATGTAAAATTAAAAAATAAAGAAGAAGACAGGAAAGATAATACACATAATGTAAACATTTTATTTGGTTAAACAATGTATTACCGGATCATAGTTACTTCCATATAAAATCTAATATTTCTTTACTTCTGTCTCAGTAAAAATTTACATTTTAGTTGACTAGAGATGTGCTCCATTTCGTAATTTTATAAAAATGTAGTGACAGGATGACAGACATATGAAAGTTACCTTGGCTGTCTAGTCTTTCAACGTGGCTTTTGAGTTTTTTCCACTGAAGGCGAATACTGCTGGTGAGTTTCTCCCGAGCCTGAACACAATTCATCTCTACACTGTCCTTGCTGGGATCAAATATTTCCTCCTCTTCTTCCTCTGAAGCAGCCTGAAATTATGGTAATTATTTTCAATTTATTTTCAAACATCTACAAGAGTTTGTTACAAAAACAACTTTTGGCATGTTTTTGTCTCAATGTTAAAAATATAAGAAAAAAAGGAGAAATCAATGCAATATCTAAAGTCATTAATTTAGGATAAAAATATATAAAAAATTAAGTGAAATAAGCAAAACAACCTGCCCCACCTGTGTGTCTACAGGACCAGGTTTTTCTCCTTTCAAAGACAATTTTCTCGATCCAAGTATGGCCGCAATTTCTTTCGTCATCTGATGCAACACCTTCTTTAGTTCTGCGTTTTCCAACACCAGCTCCCTTTGTCTGGACTCATAGTTACTCAGAAGAGTTTTGTACAACTCCCCCTCGTGTCTTCAGAAGAGAAACAGAAAACGTGTCATTTTTATGTAGCTAGAATCCATTACAGGCTCAGATCTTTCAGCAGTAATTTGGCTCATACAAATAATGATTTATGTTTTAAAAAGATTCATTCAACCTTTTTTTAGACAGGTAAATCCCATTGAGCCTCACGGACTCATTTACAAGAGAGACCTGATTTCAACAAAGAATGATGACAACAATGGACTACAACAACAACAATAGACATAAAAAGGCATACAGATTTTTTTTTGTTTTTACAAATACGATGGCTAAAAAAAGAAAAGTAACAAAAAACAGCTAGATTCTAAGGCGAAAGTAGAAAACTAAAAACAGGAACATGGACTCCTGGCAGGGACCAATGCAGACAACAGATTCTTAAAGCCACTTAGAGGTCAAGGTCGAGAGCTTCAATTTTTTTTGTAAGATATTACAAGAAACAGTAGCGGAGTAGGAGAAGACCCTTTTGCCTACTTCAGTCCTCACTAAGGGAACACTGCAAGTAATAATGTCCTGAGAGCGCACGCCGTAGCTGCACTCACGCAGAGACATGTAGGAAGAGATGTATGAAGGCAGCAGACCAAGAAGTGATTTAAAGATGAAAATGTACCAGTGAGAGAGTCTGCGTGAATTTAATGATGTCCAGTTAACCAGTGAATACAGGGTGCAGTGGTGTGTACGATAATCACAGCCAGTTATGAATCTTAGTGCACCATGATAGACAGCATCCAACATCTGCAGGGTGCTTGTAGGAGCGTTCATGTAAATAATGTCACCGTAATCAATGGAGGGAAGGAAGGTCACAGATACAAGGAGTTTCCTAGCATTCAGAGTTAGACAGGATCCGTTTCTGAAAAAGAAACCCAGTTTAACTTTCAGTTTCTTTACCAAGTTTCCCACATGGAGCTTAAAAGAGAGATGTGAGTCGACCAAGATACCCAAATATTTATAGGAATCAACAAACGCAATCGGGACACCATTTGAGGATGAAATCAGAGGAGGAACTGCTGGGACCGAGTTCCTATTTGAAAAAGCATCCCTTTGGTTTTGCCGGCATTTAGGACAAGTTTGAGGTGGAACAAATCTGTCTGATGTCAAATGCAGATTTCAAAAGCTGGAAAGCCTTAGCAACTATTTTAGCTCGACGATACATTTTTATTACTGATAAAACAGAAAGACAAGTTGATTTCAAAGTAAAGTAACTGAAACACTAAATGAGCACTAGTTTATTTTTGTGTATTCCTGCAAATTTTCCATTTAAGCATTATGCTTTCAAATTTATCCTTACAACCAAAATTCATTCAACCACGCTACGATAAAATAAAAACCAATGTGAGCAGAACTTACTTTGCCTTCGTGTTTTCAGTTTTCCAAAGGCTCCTTTTGCCATCAGCTCTCCCCATGTTATTTAAAACATCAATAGCTGGAATGCATGAAAACACAACACAGAAATAAGTATGTTTATTACATTTTAACTATACATATATACTTGCATATCAAGGATTTATTTTTATTTTTTTTTAAAGAAAAATTAAAAAGAGCAAAAGTGGTCCCTATGCCTGATACATTTGTGGGCTGCAGCCTTTAAGCAAAACAGAATAGACTCCAATTAATGATGGCAGTTATCTATAAGGTCAGCCTCTGTGTTGTGTTTAGAATTATCACTGCACCCTCATTCTGTATCAGCTTTCTTAGTAGACATAAATAAGACATTTATGTATGTTAGTTTTCCATTACAGCTCTTTTTTATTTTAAACTGTTGTGTTTTCACAGATACTGTGAGCCTTCATTGACAGACACAACCTGTGTTTTTCTGAACTACAACTATGATCTGGAAACCCAGCCAAGCTGGATTTCCAAGTATGACTATGCCAAAAATGTCCAAGCAGAGTTCATTTTCTACAGAGTTTTTACAAAATTAGTTGAGACAAAAAAAACTGAGATTGGTTTTAAATTGTACCTGTGATGTTCTGCTGTTTTACCCCTTCATTAATTCTCCCATCAAGATTTATACCACTCATGATTTGCACAGTGTCAACTTTGTATGCCTTTCATTTTCATTTTCATTTCATTTATTTTATTCATTTCAAATTAAAACACAGGAAAAAAAACAATTTACAATCCATATGGATAAAAAAAAAACAGAAAAGAAAATTTAAAATGAAAGGAAGCAGAAGAAGAAAAAATCTTATAATAACTGCCCCTTCTTAGACAAAAAAATCAATACAAACAATCAATTAAAGCAATAGTCATTCATGAAAATAATTTTTCAACAACTAAACAATCAATGCAATTCATGCATTAGTCAACCATGAAACAAATAATCAACTTATAGTAATATAATGATTTTAAAAACATTTTATATTAACCAAATTACATATATCTTTGCAACATTATACTCTTAATTTTTTTCTTGAATACAGACATTGACTGAGCTGTTTTAACATCAGTTTCCAAACTATTCCATAGTCCTATTCCATGTATCAACGTTGACCGACCCTTTAAACTAGTTCTATATTTAGGTTTAACAAAAATATCAGTGCCCTTTAGATTATAATAACTTTTTCTTTTTACAAATGAATTATTAATGAAATTATAATTAGTACTGCAGATTAGTTTCATTTTACCTTGTTTTCTCTCCTTCTTATCAGCCAGGAGTTGAGTTAGTCGCTCCTTTAGTTTGTTAAACTCTCTTTCCTTTCTTTTCATATCGTGGTTGTACTGACTAGCACGGCTTGAAATTATGTTCTGAAGTTTTTGCACCTGTTGAAACAAACAAAAAACAAATGCGACTTGGAACTTCCTGAAGAAAATATGAGGCAAAGCAAAAGGACCTGGCAAATAATTCAGCCAATAGTGTTATTT
Organism: Nematolebias whitei; assembly: GCF_014905685.2. Classification (NCBI taxonomy): domain Eukaryota; kingdom Metazoa; phylum Chordata; class Actinopteri; order Cyprinodontiformes; family Rivulidae; genus Nematolebias; species Nematolebias whitei. Next base: position 19,298,195 of record NC_056500.1, read on the forward strand.
ATTCAGCCTGACAGAGGTAAGATGTAAAAATAAATATGTAAAGTGGGGTAACTTTCCTCTATTCAATCAAATGTTCACACATATTTGCAAACAAAATTAGATTTTAGCATATTGTTCAGTAATTGGGGCAGCACGGTGGCGCAACTGATAGAGCTGCTGCCTCTCAGCGAGTAGGTCCTTGGTTCAAACCCCGGTCCAGGGGCCTCCTGGGTGGAGTTTGCATGTTCTCTCCGTGCATGCGTGGGTTTTCTCCGGGTGCTCCGGTTTCCTCCCACAGACCAAAAACATGCATGTTAGGCTGATTGGTAAGATTGGTAACTCTAAATTGTCCCTAGGTGTGAGTGAAAGTGTGAATGTTTTTTTGTCTCGTTTGTCTCTATGTGGCCCTGTGATGGACTTGCGACCCGTCCAGGGTGTACCCCGCCCCTCGCACAGTGATTGCTGGACATGGGCACCAGTGACCCCCGACCGTGACCCAAAATGGAATAAGCGGGTAAAGATAGTAGATGGATGGATGGTTCAGTAATTGTATAGAGTAGTAGTTTGTGACTGAGCAAATTATTTTGTCGAATTGCTGATCCAAAGAGTAAAAATGTGTCCAAGTTTTAAATTTTAATAAGCCACAGAATGCTTGTTTGCCAACAGAATGATGCTGTAAGCAAATCCTTGTGGTTTTCTGGATTGAAGACCAGATTTTTCCACCTTCATTTTTATTTTGACACCTGGCACTGCTGGGCTGCGTAAATCATACCTCCTCTTTTTCATTTTTCAGACAGTTCTGCAAACTTTTGGCTTTTAACTGGAGCTGCCGTTCTCTCTCGTGGAGTCCTGTGTTCTCTCTTTTAGAAAGTTCAAGCTGCTCCTGTAAACACAATGAAATTCAGACGAACCCAATATAATGATTTTAGAACTTTTTTTTTTTAACAGAAAGACGTGTGTTTTTTTTTTAAAAAAGATTGATATAATTTCTACACTGTTCAATAGAACTTCAGCAATGTTATAGATTTCACTTGTTTGATTCTAGATTAATATTAAAACAATAGAATCTTTAGTTATTATACTTTTAGATGACTGTTTGAGAGCTTCAAGTAATCCACGTTGCTGCTCAGCTTAAGCTGCTCCACTTCCATGTTTTCTAACGTTCTGAGGCTCCTGTGGTGCAGCTGAATAAGGTCATACATGCAATTCAACGCAGACACATTATTCAGCTCTGAGCTGCTGTCCAGCTCTGACCAAAATGGTGGGAGGCCCAAAGATGACAACTCCTGCAAAGGAAGAAAAATGAAAGTTTTAGACAAAAAAAAAATATATATATTTATTGATTTATATATTTATATTTATATAATATTTTATTATATATAAAATTTTTTTTTTCGGGGATTGTTACATTTTGTATCAGTGTCTGTTGACACACCGTCTTTAGGTATAAACATTGTTGATGTTCAGGGATTGGTGTCATGTGCAGTGTACCTTTTATTCAGACACAAACCACTAGGCACACTTGTTTTACAACAAAAGTGCTATAAAGACAACAGAAACTCCTGAAAGGCCACTAACCTGATTGATGTGTGACAGACATTCTTGCACGTTATGCTCTGTGCAAAACGTTCTAGGTGTGTGGGGACTTCTGTGGAGCAGCAGCGATGGCTGGCTGAGCTGCCTCAAGGGGGGTGTTCTACATTCAACAGAGCTGCAGCAAATGTCCTTGACTTGTGAGGAAAGAAGTCAGTCAAATACATACTCTGCATCGTCTTCTGTTGGAAGTTTGATTCATATTTTACACAGCAACTAAGAACAACGTTCATCTGTATCCGTTTATGATACAGAGCACAAATGAAGGATAAAATATGTGAGAAATCAACTGGACAAAATTGTACTTTAATAAGTTATAACATATGAGATTTATCAATATAAGCACAAAACAAAACTAGAAAAATGCTCCAGTGGAGAATAGCAACTTGTCTTGCACAAAGCACATTAATGGTAATTTTTTTCACTAATCTTTAAAGCAATTGGGATTTAAACTCACCCAGCGGCATCTCTGGCATTGTTGCAGCACAGTCCTCTGGTAAAGTGTTTGGAAAATCTATGACATGTGCAGATTAAAGTGTTGACCACAAGATCCACCTACTCAACCCTGAAATAGACAATCAGATTAACAGGGACCATTCAACACTTTGTAGATTACAAGGTTCTTGGAGTACACATGAAGTGGTGAAGCTGAAAAATAAAAGGAGAGGTGGGTTTTCATTCCACATTAAATGTGTATCAATATAGAAGACTTCTTTCTAATCTTGTGCTGATGTTATGTGGTCAAATAATTGCCGCATGTAGCCAGGTAAAGGTTGGCACCAGGCTGCCATTTTGTGTCAAGGCACGAATTGGTAAAAAATAAGGAAGAAAACAAAAATCTGTTTTTAAAAATTGTAAAACAATATCATTAGCAACCTGCATCCTAGGGCAACAATTACAGTAGATTAACCACGACATGCAATAAAATATATGCATCTAGAAGAGCAATTGTGTTTGTTTGTGGGTTGTTTTTTCACCTGTTGATTCTGTGGAGACGACGAAATGCCTTTCAGGGGACCTAGATTTTATACTTAATCTGATTAGACAGATGGGAAACCTAGAGGCTCCCTAGAGCCAAAAAGCTTAAAAAGCCTGAGACTGACTACAAGTGTTGCCTACAATTCAATAACTCACAGTTTACAAATTAAATCCTAAAACTAAATGATTAAATGGATTTTTAATTGGTACATGTGTGCAACATCTACAGTGTGTATTATTGTTTTATGCCTCATTAATAAATTTAATGTCATAACTGACCTTGAACACGTTAGGTTAATCAAATATCAAAATGTTTATATAAAGAACTTTTATGTTTTCATTCCCAGTATGGTGCTGCAGATAAAGTAACTTTGAACTCTCTCATTAAGTCAGAACTGGGCAGAAACATTATAAAACATTATTAACTGAGACTAAAAATAAAAGCTGCATGTTCTGAAAGCTTCCTCGTTGAGTTGCCTTCGTGTTCATTTATCTGAGCTGTTCGATATTGTTAAGCATCGATGAAACGTTGTTACTTTACGAGAACTGATGTCGAAGAAGAAAAACGACGCAGGTGTGCGTTCACTTCGTAATTAACTGACTTTTACACCTGAATGGACGTCTGTTCCGGACAAGTTGAACCGTTTAAACAAGAGAAGTGATTATTTATTAAATTAAATGTAACAAAATGTTTCAAATACTTACTTCACGCAACAGTTCATGATGTATTTCTTAAGCGTTGTCTTCCAGCTCCCTAAGTCATGTCCACCTGCTGCAGTGAGCTCAACGCAGCAAACAAACCAAGCTCTGCGCTGATTGGTCCATCCGTTGTCTAGCAACCAAACATGGCTCAATTTGATTGGTTGTTGGTTTTGCGGCGTTCAAATGTTCCTAATGGTATTTAATTTTCTTTTGATTGTTTAAAATATATAAGGTTTAAAACACTCTCATTATAAATGGATAAGATTAAATGAAACAACTGTTAAAATGGCATTTTTTCCATCATAAATATTAATTTGTTTTGGAAAACACTTAACACATAATAAATGAAAAAACAACACAACAGCCAAAATGCAGGCCTTGTTATGTGAAAAGTCAAAAGGAAGCATGTTTTTTAAGAGGGGGGGGGGGGGGAATCAATGACAGCTGCTGTAATCTTTGATCAATCACACAGTACATGTGGTAAAAAAAAAAGAAATACATTGATTTATTTATAAATGACTCAGCATGCTAAAATACCCCTAAATATTATTGTCTACATTGTCTATGAACACCATTTTCTTTTTCTACAAATGTAGGTCAAACATCCATCCATCCATTATCTTTTACCCGCTTCTTCCATTTTGGGTCATGGAGGTCGCCAGTGCCCATGTCCAGCTATCACTGTGCGAGGGGCAGGGTACACCCTGGATGGGTCTCCAGTCCATCACAGGGCCACATAGAGACAAATGAGACAAACAACCATTCACTCACTCACTCACTCACACCTAGGGACAATTTAGAGTTACCAATCAGCCTAACATGCATGTTTTTGGTTTGTGGGAGGAAACTGGAGTACTCGTACCCGTACCCGGAGAAAACCCACGCATGCATGGAAAGAACATACAAACTCAGCACAGAAAGGCCCCCGGACCAGGATTTGAAGGTCAAACATC
>NC_056500.1:19302409-19308152 GCF_014905685.2 Nematolebias whitei
ACTCAGCACAGAAAGGCCCCCGGACCAGGATTTGAAGGTCAAACATCTACCATGCAAATAAAAGAAGAGAGAGATATAGGCTACAGTCTAAATGTGACTCCGATTTTTTGCTATACTGTTCAAACATTTTCTGTTTAAGTGAAAGTCCTACTTACAAGACTGTATCAGTCAAGTTTTTCACAAGTTATAAGCATGGCTGTAGTTTGAATTTTGCCTGTCCTGACAAATGACCTGTCACCTATACTAAAAATGACTGCATGTTATTAAAATAAAGATACAACAGGATGATGAAGCATTTTGCTATCAAAACTACTGCATTTGGTTTACCAAAATTTCTAGCTCGATTCAGTTCAATTCACTTCAATTCACTTCAGACAACGTCAGTTTCAAGAACAAGAGATATCTATTTTGTTATTCTGAGATGACTGTCCCCCTGAGGCAGATTTGTGGGGGAAACTATAATTATCTGGATGTTATCCTGGCTGTCTTTTCAAGATGATTGAGTTCAGAATCAGTTTTGTTGTGCGTTTCCTTGACTGACGAAGCCTTCCGAACTGAAGGCGAAACATTTCAGCACAAAAAAAAAAAAAAGAAACTGTCCAGATGACCTTACTGAAAAATGTTGGATGATTGATTTCAGTTTTGTTTTAGACCTGAGGACCCCAGAGACCATGGAGTAAAACTCAAGTTGAGAAAGAGATAGAGAGAAATGCACTAACATGTTGCAAAATGTTTAACTTTTGTTTTAAAATTCTATTTTTCTACCTTCTATCCTGATGCAAATGGCTACACAAATAGTAAATTCATCAATATTTTGTCACAAGGGACAAACAGTATATTGTCAGTGGTGGTGGGTCAGGAGTGGCAGATGTCATTGTCAAAAATATTTTGCCGCCTCAGTTGTCACTCTGTAAGATAGTTTGCACGTTTTGCACAATGTTGAAAGTCACATCTGCACAGAATTTCCATTTCTATCCTAGCTCACCCAATTAGAGTTGACACACACCCCTCTTGATTTAAAAATGGCTTCATCCACAAATTACACCTAGAAATTTTGCCAGTAACAGAAAATTTCAAGACTTCTCAGTTAATAACAATCTATCGGTGCTTTTCTACCTCTTATTTAAAATAAAATAAAAAAAATTTAAAAATTGTCAAATTAATCATTTCTTTTTTCCAAAACAGAACGGCAAAGGTTGTTCCACGGACAGAATCAGATTTTTTAATTTTGTGTCTATGGGAAAATATGTTCAACACCTGTTTTGTACAGTTTTTTGTACACATCTATACACTTTGTACATCTTCTGTTGAGAATGTTTAATCTCAGATCCATTTAAATGTTTTATAACACAAAAATATTCAAATTTTTACAAGCTTCTTGTTTTAGTTCACAGAAAACAAAGAGAAAATGACCCCATAACAGTTAAAAATAATAGCAACTAGACTAAAGATAAGTAAACCACAACAACTGTCAATCTATGGCAGAGCTAACTGCAAAATATAAGGAATTATTTTCAGAAAAAGTTTAATTTATTATTTTGTGCATATGTGGATGTCTGCACTTGTTCAGTATCAGTATATTTGTACTAATTTATTTTAGTTTTTATTATTATTATTATTATATTTTATTTATTTTAGTAAAGTTCAACTGTTAACACAAAATTTACTATATTCAAACTTGAAGTATGTTCTGGACCTCTGCTGCAGTGAATCTACTTTTGTAATGAGCACAAGGTTTCAGTTTCTTTAGATAGGAAGTTTTTATTTTTCCACTAGATGGCAGTGAATGATTGAAATACTAGAACCAGCCTAATTCTTCTAATGATCAAATATTACTTCTGTGACTCTTTTCATTAGCACCATATTCAACTATAACTTTTTTGTTGCTGTTTTGTTGCCTTTTTCTTGTGACAGTGTGATACAAGCAGTTTTTAATGAGCCCCACTGGAGTAATGTATTAATTTATAGTAATTTATACTTTGTATAATAATTAAATAGTATTTTGTTTTTATATAATTTATATGAGTATGCATAATTTAGTTATTTTCACAAGTGTCATTGTAACTTAGTTCAACAAGACTTATCATTCACACACACAACAAGAAAACATTTCATATAATTCCTCATTTGCATTATATTTTCTTATCTGAACTGAGAATATTTGTCCTCTGTGGTTGGTTTTCAGATGTTGGCTGGTTCCTGTTAATGAGCACTTGTGGTTACAAAGCAAAAATCTAAAGGAAACAGAAGGTCTTAATCTACAGATCATGCTGCCACGCAGAAGAAAGTCAGAGCAAGTTGTTTCAATGAGCACGAACCATGAGGAGGAGGTTATTGAGAAGGATTTGAAGCACTACAGGCATGCATCATTACCCAGTCCTTTAACAAACATAATAATAAAAGTTTAATTAGTTTCTTAATAGGCATCTGCTAGTTTTAAGTCATTCAACCAAACCAGGACTGTTAGTGATGCCATGCTTTAGCTGCTTCTCAGGGTCTCTGGAGCTCAGAATGTAACAAATGAGCCTGACATCTTTAAAGTTTGTCTTTTCATAGGCTGAGCAAGTCAGTCGTTTGAAGCAGGAAACTGGACCATACAGAAAAGCAGGATGTTATTTTTATCAGCATTTCTGACTCCACTGCAGCAGGTGTAGGATGTATTTACTTTGTTGAAGTGTACAAGCTGTGTATGCTGAGTCACTGTTCAGCTGAAAATATGGCAAAGCAACCCAAGTGACTTGAGTTTACTGAATGAAGGCAATTTATCACCTGAGATTTTGCAGACACCTGTCAGTAACAACCTGGTTTCAGAGGCAAAGTCTAAAATGAAACATCTTTAGCTGATGAAGGTGGAGCATCCTGCTTAATAATAATAATAATAATCATAAGCAAATAGGTTTGTGTTTTTTATTTGGACACATTCAGTAAGAAGTCAAAGCTAAGCTTTGAAATGCATGACCTTTGTTCATTCCACACCCAAAACAAACAGGATGTAATACAAAGCCCGAGCTGCATTATTATTTCATAATCTGCTGTTCTCATTTTATCATAAGTTGTGATAAAAATAATTAGATTAATGTTTGCTCATTTAAGAACTTGTAATGAAATCTCCCACTAAAGAATAGGAAGCAATAAAAAGTTCATGCAATCATTTTCATCGCATAATAAACATTTTACATTTGAACTAATTACAAAACATGGCTGTGGGCGGCACGGTGGCACAGTTGGTAGAGCTGCCACCTCAAAGCGAGAAGGTTGCCGGATCGAATCCCAACCGGAGACATTTCTGGGTGGGGTTTGCATGTTCTCTCCATGCATGGGGTTTTCTCCAGGTACTCCGGTTTCCTCTCACAGATTAAAAACATGCATGTTAGGCTGATTGGTAACTCTAAATTGTCTCTAGGTGTGAATGAGAGAGTGAATGGTTGTTTGTCTCGTTTGTCTCTATGTGTCCCTGTGATGGACTGGAGACCTGTCCAGGGTGTACCCTGCCTCTTGCACAGTGAAAGCTGGACATGGGCAACAGTGACCCCATGACCCTAAAAAGAAGAAGCAGGTAAAAGGTAATGGATGGATGGACTACGCTGTGCACAACTATGTAAAAATGTAAGGTCAGTGTAAGATAAAAGTGTTTTGAGTTGCTTGACATTGTAAATTAAGTCAAACTGATTGAATAGTAAAAAGATCAGTGCACACAATGGTGCCCTTAATGCTGAAGAAATACATAAATATTTTTTTTATCTTGTCTTCCTGAAATAAGCAAAATCCCTCCAAAGGTGTGAAGACAGCAGAAACATGTTATGTGTTGCTTCTAAACCAATGTGAGTCAGCATAAATAGTAGCTTCACCAAAGTGCACATGAAACGTGCACTAATCTTCTTTATGTGTCACCAGTGTGCTTTGAATACCGCATGAGTCCAAATGTTTTTGTTTTCTTCTTTTCAAAGATGGCACCCCTATAATTCATCTATGTGTTGTTTAATCCTCCTGTTTCTGTTCAGCACCTCTGGGAGTTGGTGCTCTGGACTGGTCCACAGTTCACCACAGAACCACAGAGACAAATGAGAGGCAAACACTCTCACTCACACCTCAAAACAATTTTAGAGTTACCAATTAACCTAACGTGCATGTTTTTGGACGGGAGGAATCTGGAGTACCAGGAGAAATCCCAGTCAAGCATGAAGAAACAAATGGGAAATATTTCAGTAAAAATAAAAATCTCTGTCTCATATCATCAGATGACAGCGCAGCAGTAGTCTTCATCACATTTGTTTTCATTTTTAATCATAGAGAGGGAGTGTCGTCAGCGTTTGTGGTGGTAAAACACTGCAAAACTCGACCATTAGCCCCAAGGACTTGGAGACTGGTGAGATGTATTCAGCAGTTCATACTACTTCTAATATACATGGCTCTTAAAAAAAATAAAATAAAATAAGACTTGTTTTCCTTTGACAACACAATCACAAAAAATGAATATCATCAGCTCACCTTTAGGCTCATTAATTAATGAAGACCTTTTTAGGATAATAAATACAAAGAGAAAGTTTAGTCCATGTTTTTCAAGATAAATTAAAAATCAAAACAGGGTTAAATGTTGTTGTCAAGTGTTTGTTTTTACAAAACTTAACTAATGTCATTGTTAACTACAGGATTGATTTTTTTTTTTAAATGCTAACGTGTATATTTAGTTTTAAATTTAAGTCATGAGACCACATTTTCTGTAAAGTCATTTTAAAATCAACAACATTCTGAATTTCAATGAGCTGATGTTAATTAGGTTACGGCTTGATTATTGTAAATTTTATATAATGTTTTGAAATGTTGTAATCTGCATTGAAATGTAATGATAATTATAGTAAAACACTGTATTTTAATGGATTGGGATGTCTGTAATTGTACCGTGCCTTTAGATATTTTTGGCATAAATTGGTGCTGCATGTTGAAAATAAACTGAACTGTTATATAGTTAATAAAAACTGACATCTTTCATACTAAATAAATTATAGAATTATATTGTTTCAACTATGAATTCCTTATTAGATTGTATGATTGTCTCTGTGTGCGTGTGTACATAATAAATAATATGTGGACTCTATGTTTTGCATTAAATGTGTACCTGAGCAGGACAATCTTGCTCTTAGCTGTTAGAGATAAAGAGTCTGAGACCTTCATCCTGTAACAGACTCTGAACTTTTGTTTTTTAGGAGGTTTACCTCCAGACTTGTTGCAACAAATGCACATGCCCCAAGATGTGCACATTCCAGCTGAATGCACAGACATCTTGACTGCAAATGATCACCAGAGGGCAACTATTTCACTTAACCTAAAGAATTACCTAGAAAGTGTTTCATTTTCAAAATAAAATAATCAGCACTATAATGTTGTTTGTCCATTTTAACTCTGCTAAGATATACATTAAATTTTTGACATGACAATAAATTCACCAGTGATGGAAACCAGTACAACTTGATCAAACATGTGTAATTTAAAATTAACCCAGACATGTAACTATTCTTACTTTACCCTCTAAAAATATTTAAAGAAAAAAGGATTGGAGTGCAGCCAAGGATACAAAGAGCTTATGACAGAGAAATTACAATGTGAGTTGGAATGGTTTCATATCTGGATGGATGCTTTTTTTCATTACTCAGCATTTGTTGTAACAAATGCTGAGTAATGTAAGTAATTAGTAAAAACTAATCCCAAGCATGGCTCCCACCAGCCTCGTTTATTCATAATGCTA
>NC_056500.1:19308252-19310251 GCF_014905685.2 Nematolebias whitei
TTCTGATTGTTTTCGTAATTGTCCAATGAGCAAAGAAGGGTTTCGCATTACAGTGTGATAAATGTATAACATTGCTTCATGATCACATACAAGTTCTTGAGGTCATTGTAACCCAAAAATCTAGGCAGCACTTAAATTCATTAAACATAAAAAATGAGAAGTTTGTCATATAAGGTGATTTTTTGTTGAAAAAAAAAAACAATTTTTTAAAGCTGTTTTACCCACTCATTACAGCATGAAAACATTTTAAAGTTATAGACTCTTTGTACAAGATTTAATACTGCTAACAATCTTTAAAATGTTAAATGACACACCTTAGAAAAACAAGGTTCAGGTAATGAGATTTTTAATGTGTAACTTTGAACTTGACTTCCATTTGAACCCTTGGCCTTCCATCCCAAGGGAGAGTTTTGCACATCAAAACCATCTTTGCCCACATGTGTTTACTCTGAGATCCAGACCCAAAAAACAAACCACACGGTTTTCAACATCTGTGAAATTTAACTGCCTTTTCAAAAATGCATAATTACAGCAGAGCTGGAAAAAGGGGTTTACGGCTCATATTTTTGGGAAAGCTCAACCAAAGTTGCAGGCAGCAGTCACGACAAGTCTAGAGAAGGCTTCAATGGATTCACTACCAAGAAGTCTTAGTACAGATCACATGACTTTAAAACAAAAGTTTAAACTCTATAATGGAGAACTCTTTCTATCTTCTACCACATATCCATAGTCACAGTGCGGAGGAAATAGGTCCTGCAGAGAAATCCAGACAGCAACATTCCAGTTCCTTCTGTGGGACCTCGAGGTGTTCCCAGGTCAGAGAAGATACACAATCACTGCAAAGAGATCTGGATCTTCACCAGTGGGACGTGCATGGAAAACCTCCAAGGGAGGCATCAGATGCCCTCACCACCTCAGCTGACTCTTTTCAATACAGAGAAGCAGCGGCTCTACTTCGATCTCCCTCTGGATGACGGAGCTCCTCACCCTACTTTTAAGGCTGAGCTCAGCCACCTACAAAGGAAGCTCATTTCAGCTGCTTGTATCTGGGATCTCATTCTTTCGGTCAGGATCTATATCTCATGACGATAGGTGAACGTTGGAATGTAGACACACCAGTAAATCGAGAGGGTTGCCTTTCGATTCAACTTTTTATTCACTACAACACACCGAAGCAATAACCTCATTACTGAGGGCGAGGCCCCAATACGTTGATCTTCCACTGCATCACTCGTGATCAAGACACCCAAATACTTGAATTCCACCTGAGGCAAGACCCCCAACTTTCTTGAATTTAGAATTTGATATCAGCAGTAATTACCAAGTCTTACTTGTTTTTTGATGGTTTTGTTTTTATATATTTCAAGTTTTACCAGAATTTGCTATTGATCTCACATGGAAGGGATGTTCAGTTTCCAAAATCAGTAGAGAAATGGTAAAGCAAGTGATTAATAATCATTAAGCTTTACCTGGATTCATTATTTTAATTTCCAAATATTCCACACAATGATCACATTCTCTAGAACATATTGGAAAAAGGGAGCAGAACTTTGTCCCAAAAATATGCTGGAGATGAGCAATGCCTCCTTTTTAACACAAATGTCTAAAAAATGTGTATTATTTGGATTATTATAGATATTGATATGTTTCAGACAATATTTGTGATGTTTTCAAGGTTCTTTATTGTCTTGTGGTACATGAGATGGAATGGAATTGGGAACTTACACCCCAAAATAGCAAAAATATAAAGTACTAAAAAATTCAACAGTATACGAGAATCTAAGATATATGCTAAACAATAATAATGTAAGTAAATGTATTAATGAATCCCTGTGATGGACTTGCAACCAGTCCAGGGTGTCCCCCACCTCTTGCACATTGACTGCTGGACATAGGCACAGTGACCCCCATGACCCCAAAAGGAAGAAGAGGATAAAGATAATGGATAGATGGATGGATGGATGGATGGATGGATGGATGGATGGATGGATGGATGGAT
>NC_056500.1:19310261-19393878 GCF_014905685.2 Nematolebias whitei
GATGGATGGATGGATGGATGGATGGATGGATGGATGGATGGATGGATATGGTGTTTTGCTTTGAATGTTGAGGAATGTTTTTACAACTGTCTGATAGAAATATTTTAATGAAATGTCTGAAACTCCATTTGGTGAAAGAAATAATAATAATGCCTAAAGTTAGTTGTTTTAGGTTTTCTTGGTTTTTGCAAACGAAGCTGTTACTGTGAGCGAGGGATTTTTCTTCATACTGGTTTACCCATCTGTCCCAAATCAATGCTGAGCTAATCAAACAATGAAACTGGTGCATTGTATGCAGGACTTCTATCTTGTAAATGATTCACAGATTACACACTATTTCCTGAAAAGTTGGAAGATTTGCTAAAACCTTGAAAACACTCAAATCTGTAACTTGTTGCAGTGTTGTGGTAACAAAATCACATACCAAGGATGAACAAAAACTACTTCAATTTATTTTTAAAAAAAGTGGGACAAGCTACAAAAAAATGTATCAACTTTTATTAGCAGTTATTCCCACCATTATGCCCTGATATTACTTCAGTAAATGTCCTTAAAAGGTAGTTAGGTTTCAGTCACTTCTTATATTTTTAAAGCATGTTAATTTTTTTTTTTATTGTTATAGTTGCTCTATAAATAAAATTCATAAATAAACACAACATATTACTGAGAAGTATAACCATAAAAATGGACAAACTGCTGCATGGAAGTTATTTTTGTGTGCTGCAATTTGATCACATTCTGTTTTAAAACTTAAGCGATGAAATTGAGATTTTATAACAGAAGTCCAGAAATCAATTGGTGGCAGTTGAATGCTAGTCTCTGTTTTATTCATTTTGTTCTGAAAAATTAAAAAAGTAGAATGCTGTTTTTAGTTTCTTTATCATATCATTTAATTTGTAAAAAAAAAAAAAAAAGAAAGAAACATTTGTCAAATAAGTGTACATAAAATTAGCGAATAGTTATGATTTACAAAAATCTAACAGTCAGAGTGCACAAGAATATTAACAATCAACTAAAATGCTATGATTACATTGAGTCCTTTACAGCAGGATGGCATAAATATTGTACAGGCGACATAAACGTCATTTGAACTTTGTCAATGATTCAGCTTCCAAGTCTACCTGCATGTGTGTGTGTGTGGGTGTGGGAGGAACATCATTGTCACGTTTTCTTCAGTTTCACAGATTGCATACAGCAAGATTCCAGGAAGAATATGGCGCAATGCATCATCATTCTCCAGCTATGTCGTATTTAGGTGAGCAGCTGTTTGCAGCATGAAGCGGATGTAGAAAAATGCTGCAGGAAAAACACGTCAGTTTCCTTAAGGAGTGTCTGCTTCAGTAGATGACTTAACCAATGAAATCAAAAGCAAGTAATGAAAAAAATATCTTAGTAGTGTTACAGTACATCAGATTACAGTATTTTACACTAGTTATCATCTGTGTCCGACCTATGCGAAGAATAAAATCTACTCTTTTTACTTATTTCTCCACTATATTTTTTCCCTCTAAAGCTTCACAAGCATCAAACAAGAGAATCTGAGCAAATATGCATTTGAATATGGTTCCTTTTTGATTTCTACCCTTCCAGGGGTAAAAAAAAGAAGAAGCTGTAATGCACACTTCTTTTATCAGCCATTAGAGCGTAGTATCCATCCTTAAATCAACAAAAACTGATCTGTTGATAAAGTCATAAAAACAGGATGAAACTGGAATCTCACAACACAAAAATGGGAATTATGCGTCCAAAGATGTCCAACAAAACAGGGCATCCATTAAGGGATTTAGTGGTGGACAACGTTCCCGTATCTCCTCGGAAACATGACTCTGGATCCTAATTGGACCTAATGGCCTGCAGTGTCTCCATAAAAAAGAATCTTGTACTTTGTGGTAAAACACAAACCACAGAGATAGTGCCTTCCCTTTAAGTCAGCTTCAGTGTGTATCTTCATCATGTAGTATATCCACTCCAGTCTGGACTGAAGTTCTTCATCACACACACGCGATTGTTTCATGTGTTGAGTACCCCGTTATCATCGGGCTTGGTTTCCTCTGAGGACGGCTGGCTAGTGACTGTATCGTGACCAGAGTTCAGAGGCCTGGCGTTGGCCTTAGACGACCGCTGCCGCCGAGTGCCGTTGCAGATGCAGCGCAGGAGGTTTTTGAAAGTGATCCACATCTCCTCGTCCTTGTAGGAGTAGATGCAGGGGTTCATGACAGAATTGGCCACGGCCAGAAGCAGCAGCCAGCGTTTTAATTTCATCACGTTGCAGCTGTGGCAGTTGAGACCGTCCATTAGCAGGACTACCAGACCAGGAGTCCAGCAGATCACAAACGCCCCTGCAGACAGAAATAATTAGAAAATTACATATGTTTCTAAGCATCTGTATGGTAAAATGCATTTGTAAGCCTCATAAATTGATGATTAATGCTGAAAACACAAAATGCATGAGTTTATAGCATATATTTATCACCTGTCACTGAAAATCAAAGTCAGAGAGATAATGTTTTGCCTGTGTTTCTGTGTGTGGTGGTCAAGATGGCCGCCCGTCACCAACAAATTACCTCAGAATACACAAAGATTCAGACAGTTTTACAAATATTGAGCCAAACATTTGCATGGTAGTAGCAGAGTCTCACCCTCAACAAACAATTTAACATCATTATTAACTGTTAAGAGTCAATCCTGTTTGATTGTTAGCAAAATCTCCTTCAAACCACTGGACTGATTCCAAGGAAACTCTGAAATTAATAACTGCACATCTATAACTAATTAATTTTGGTACCACTTTACAATAAGGCTCCCCTTATAGATGGCTAATAAATAGTTTATAGATACATTATTAATTCCTCTATAAACACTTTATACATTGTTAATAATTGTTTATTATGCATTAATTAAGGGCGACAAAGAGACAAAACTGACCAGTATCTTGCAGAATAGTGAGCCCAATCTGTTCATTTGTTCATCTGTTGTACTTTATCACAGCATTATAAGTATTTACAACTAATATTATATTTTAAAAAATTAGGCTTACAAATGCTTATTGTGCTCACTAACTTAGTCTGAAATGTTTATTATAACAACTCTAGATAAAATATATAGGTGGCAGGTTTGTCTCACTATTTGGCAAGAAACTGGTCAGTTTTGTCTCTCTGTCACCCTTAATTAATGCATAATAAACAATTATTAATGATTTATAAAGTGCTTATAGAGGAGTTAATAACATATCTATAAACTATTTATTAGCCATCTATAAGGGGAGCCTTATTGTAAAGTGGTACCTTAACTTTTGTAGACAATAAACATAGACATAATGCAGTCAATGTTAGAGACATTGAGCTAAAATCTGATGTGGTAGTAGCAGAGAGTCATTCACAACGCATACTCTACTGATCATGCAAAATACTGCAAAACCACAAGATTATGTTTTTTTTTTTTGTTTGTTTCAGGTTTGATCAAAACTCCACTATTGCCAACATCAGTTGATGCATCTTATTTTAAAACTCTGGCTTGAAAGCTTGTGTAGTGGTTATAAAACGGTTGCAGTTTAAAAAAAGGACAGAAAAAAAAAAACATTAAGAAAAACAATATTGTTTTGTATTATTTGGCTAAAATTGCCTTTGGTTCATGGTAATATGTAGGAAATGTAAATGGAAAAAACGCATCATAATTCATTCCTCAGTTGAAGTAAAATTCATGGGATGCACTGTGATTGCTGATCTAGCGATCTATGATCAATTTTTCTGGTCTTGCAGTTCAAAGGTCACAGAATGATGCAGTAGAATAATAATATGTTTTAAATGCATTTTCTTTAATGTTACTTTTCTGACTACAATTGTTTATAGACTTTAGAGAGTGATACAGTTTCAAAGTTTATGTTTGAAGAGTTTTATTTACCGATCGTGTCTCGATTAGTTATGTCTAAACTAACACTCGCCCATTACAACACCGGATGTGACAGAAGTAACACTGTGTCTTTGTCTGTTTCATCTTTCCTCTTTTACAGGGGTAAAACACTTGCAGGCAACATGCATTCCATCTGGGAATAGTCAGAAATTAGTCATGAAATGTGGTTACCTGTTTACCATTTTCTTAACCATTTTGTTTGTTGTCTGCATAGGGCCCAGGTTCTACAATGTTATAAAACAAAGTCTATCAAAGCCACCCACATCACACGTTCTACCAAATCTGAAGAATCACTGGATGAAGGAGTGTCAGATGAGTCAACAGGTTTCCTCCAACTTTTAACTTTGTGTGTTTGCTGACTAATAAATTGTGTCACATTGCTTCTGAAAACGCAAATTAGTCAACTATGTCAAACATGTTTGGGCACAAACTCCGAAAGAGTTTTGAAGAGCTGGAAGAGGCTGCAGGTAGCAACTTGTCTGCACCAGCAGCATCTGTGTGGCTTTAGTTCAGCAGAACAAACAAATGCAGGGTACCAGAGGCCAACTCTGGACATGTAGAAACAGATTAAATGTGTCTAATAGAATAGCTGAGCTCTGTTTTGAGTTTTCAAACCTAAAGGCAGTTAAAAACACAAAGCTATCTCCTGTTCTTCTGTTCTTCTATGTCCTGACTTCTGTTGTGACTTGGCGCTATATAAATAAACTGAAATGAATTGAATTAGCTGAACAGTGGTTTTATATTTATTTTGCCCCCTTTGATGGCCAAAATACCAGGACCTGAGTTGTAAATGGGTTAGTAGTTAATAGTTAATAATTGAGACCCTATAAAATGGACTTCCAATTTTGAACTTGGATCCTTTTGAAGAGAAACAAATACGTTGTCGGGTCTACACTTAATTCAGAATTTCTGCTTTTGTTCATTCAGTTCTGCTCATGAAAGAAGCTTGTACATGCGCTTCTGAACTGGTTTGGCCAGTTCACCTTAGAGCTTTGTCTTGAACACTTTCACTCACTCTTATTACTATTTTAAAAAATATTGTTTTAGATGTGCAGCTAAACCCATTCCTTGACATTCTTTCCTTCTCCGATATGGAAACAGTATTTCCTTTTTCACAAGTTCACCAGGGCCTTTCCCCCCCCAGTAACTGAAGCAATCTCAGAAAACGGAAAGCTTTGAAGGAAACGTCTGCAGATTTACAGTGAGCATAAAGAAACTTTGGAGCACCAGAGCATGCACAATCTATAGAAATGTGCATCTGAAAACAATTGACAGAGTTGTAAAATATAGTATTTCTTTTTAGGTCAGAGAGGAGGGGACATTTACTGAAGGTCAATGTGGTGAATGGTTCACCACACAGGCCTGCGTCCTTGCAGGGAGAGATAATTACACAGCAGTTTGAATAAAGGGTGTACACTGGCAAACAACTCCTGTGCTCCATACAGTACAGACTGGAGCCTTGTGGACGGATGAAATGAGCACCCAAAATTACAGACCTTTATTTTTTTCCTGATGGGTGCAACAAAACAGCTATCACATGCATGTTTTTAGCTGAAATCACTGAAGGGAAAACAGCTCACCTACAAAGCTGTATGAAACAGCTTCAATCTGAGTCAGATTTCTAAATCCAGAAGCTTAAGCACACCATTTAAACCAGGATAGGCCTCTAAAGACCTTATTTGGTGATTCAAAAGGAGATCAGCCATATTCTTCTCCTATGAATGAAAAACACAAAGTGGGAAATGATTTAAATGCTCCATTGTCATTGTAAGGTATTCTGTTGCAAATCCTAAACAAAAGGAAATCTAAGCCACTGTTAACACAAAAACAGAGTTATAAGGTAGGTAAAATGACCACATCATGCTGCCTTTGCTCCGTACGCTGAAACAAACAGTAATGAGGTGTCCAAGTATGATCACAGTTAGCGTGATGAAACTTAGGAATCAAAGGCGTGTCGTGAAAGAGTCTATTGGTTGTGTGGCAAGTCCTCTCCCTTTAACAACAGCTTTCACTTGGCTCAGTGACTACTTACAAAACTGATTTTAATTCAAATAAATGTACACTAAATACTTTAAATGGAGCTTTTTGAAAAGGAAGGAATGATTTTGAAGAAAAATATTTTTGTGTTGATCTAGGGGTAACAACAAGCTCATAACTAGATTTTAGGTTTAAAAGGATTGTCTGGATTTTTAGAAGTGGGGTTTTTTGAAGGGTTATCCGTAGTCAGTATCTTACCTGCAGTAGACAACAGTCTGGATAATCTTAATTTGTAGAAGATTTCAGAGGAGTCAAGCTAATAAATTATTCAAGCCAATTTCAATGCAGATTTCTGGCATCTTAAAATTTAACTGTAGTTTTGTGATGACTATTTTATTAAACTGCTGTCACTTTTGCATAAAGAGAAATCCATGACTACACAGAAAAGTGTTGCTTGTTCCATGTGAAATGTTTTTCTAACAGGCAATGTTAAACTCTATCTAGCAAGAATAACCATCAAATAAAGAAATATGTAGTTACTTTTCCCGATTTTACCAGAAGTGTTTAGTTTTGCAACAATTTTTCTCATTGACAGTTACAAGTAACACACTCCAGACTCCATCGGTATTCAGGAGAAATAACTGCAGACTTCTGTATAACAGGGTATCTGCAAGTTTCTGGAATTTAAACCTAAGACTTTTAAAAATCTTCTAAAGACCACTATGATTGAAATTTAAGACCTAAATGAATTGCCAAAACTAACAGGGTAATGTCAAATTTATTTCAAAGTAACATATTTTATAGTTTTTCAGCCAAACTCAAATAATTCAAATAATTGAAACAAACCAGTTTCAGGAGCAGAGCAATTTTTTTTTCCAAGGAATGCTGAATGTACAACAATACAGTAGTCCCTCGCTACTTTGTGGTTCATTTTTTGCGGACTCACTCTATCACGGTTTGTTTAAGTACTGTACAGTACTGTATATGTACATAAAATTTTCCAACAACAAAAAAAGTGCTGACATTTTGTAGTTTTCTTTCATTAAGCCTTCACTGTTTTGTTAGTCTAAAGAACTACGTTACCCAGAAGCCATCAGTTCACTTCCCAGAAGTCAACACTGCTTGCTGCAAAACGGAGGGAAAGTTTTGCAACCAAAGTCAGAAGTAACGATAATAAGTTCACAGAACTGGCAGGAAAGTATCAAATTATTCTGAAGCTGAACTCATCCTTCAAGTTGTATCTTCACTGCTGAGTAGCTGGGCTGCAGGTGATCTGGACTCAGTGTGACCCGGATCCTGGGAGCTGCAGGGAACAGATGGCTGCAGAGTTCAGCCTGGTTCTGGTTGCGTGGTGCTGATCCAGACTGGGCCAGAGGGGGTGGAATAAATCCTGGGCAGCCTTGCTCCTGGAGCGGCAGCGGTGGGCTTCAGTCATGCTGCACTGGGACTTTTGTCATCTATCGGGTCGGACGGAACCGAGCTGCTCCTCCTGTTCTGCAGAGCCCTTGTAAGTAAAATTTTGTAGCTCCTGTACATACAAGTACTGTATGTTGTTAAAATTTGTAGGTTTAAGAGTTTAGAGGACTGATTGTGGGCTTCATTGCTGCAGGATAAGTCTGCAGAAGTGAACAGAGTCGGAATTAAACAGAGTTGGACCAGAACCAGAGCTGTTGCTGTTCTGCCAAGCTAGTAAGTAAAATTTAGTAACACATGTTGTTAAAATGACATGAGTTTAAAAGTTTAGAACATTCCAAGAGTGTGGGAAGGGTTTCTAAAGCCTTAATATATGGTTTACTGTACTTGAACTTAAACTTGAACTTGGACTACTGTATCTTTGTGGTTTTTCATTTATCGTGGGGCTTCAAGGTACGGATCCACCGCGATAAACGAGGGACGACTGTAAATTCCTTCTGACGGGACTGCTGCATGATGGGGCTTTTAGTTTTGTTACAGTGTAATAACATCTGAAATCCTTCAAACAAAAACACAGAACTGATGAATACTGAGGTTTAAAAAGTAAAGGAAGAAGCAGTGAATGAACATATAAATTAAAGATGTAACTAAAAGTATTTTAGGAGCAACCATGAAAAATATGGACACATTTAGGACTACTTCAAACCTGACAGCGTAAAAGCTTAAAAATCGCCTTTGCATTAATTTTTAGTTTTCAGTTCTAAGTTGTCTTGAACTCAGACTAGTTGTTAGTTCAACTCCGATAAGAACTCCTTGATTCTCCGAACAGAGCTTGTTCTGATTGCTCTATACTGCAGGTAACATACTGACTGCCGATAACAACTCCACAGAACCCTATTTAAAAAATACCCAAACAATTCCTTTAAAAGTTGAAAATCATATGTTCGCCCTACATTGCAGTTTTGACACTTGCTTTAACTTTCATAAAATACTGGACAAGCATGAGTTAATTCCTAAAACTCACTTGCATTCTTAACCTTGTGGTTAATTTCACAAAAAAAAATATATATATATGCAACCCAGTGTGTTTAGCAAATACCCATCTGCTTGTGACTAAGTGACAACTTGTTGAAAAAGACACAGCTGTTTAGCACAGCTGACTCACTGATGCATCTCTGGAGTTTATGCACAAACACTTGCATGAGCAGCCCTTACCGAGCACAACCATGACCGTCTTGATGAGTTTGATGGGAGTCTTCTTGCGGTTGATCGAGCCGTTAGTGTGCTGCGACATTGTTGAAATCTTCTTCTTCACATAAGCGTAAATCCTCAAGTAGATTGCCACCATGACGAGGAAAACCACCAGGTTAGAAACCGACCAGAAGACCAAGTAGCTCCTGCTAAAGATGGGAGCGAGCTGGGAACAGTCACTGAGGTTGCAGATGCAGTTCCAGCCAAGGCTGGGCACAGCCCCCATGAAGATGGAGATGGCCCAAACCAGACAGATCAGCAGGGTCACCCTTCTCTTTGTCAGGTTGCTATGAACTTTCCATTTCATAACAGAAATGTAGCGCTCCAGAGCTATAACAAGTAGGTTTGCCAGCGAGGCAGAAAGGCTGACATCCAGAAGTCCTTGGCGGATGAAATATTGTGTGACGGTAAGCGTTCGCGACACCTCGCCAGTGTTAAACATGAGGTACACATATGCTATGCCTGCGAGGAAGTCCGAGGCAGCGAGGTTGGACAGAAGATAGTAGAAAGGGTAGTGGAACCTCTTATTGGTGATGACAGCAGCTATGACCATGGAGTTGGAGACTAAGATGAAACAGCAGAAGAGAGAACCCACGACCTGGACCAGGATGAGCTGAGTTCGGTCCCATTTATCTTCTTGACCACTGTAGTTGTAGAAGAAGGCCATGGACTCTTTGAAATGACAGGTTACATTCTGCTGGGCCATTGTATTGGTAAATCTGTGAAGTGAAAGAAACTCTTAGAATGGAAATGCTGAGTTTTGCAAAAACATCACTTTCAATCTTTACTGGCATCACTCATCTCTGGTTTGTAATGGCATTACTTCTTAAGTGTATTACCACTGAATAATGGATGTTTTGTAGCACTAAAGCCAAAACCACAATGGTCCTAATGTTTACTACACCATGAGTATTTAATTTCATTAACTGTTAAATGTATCAAGGCATGGCGTTCAAAGTCTTTGAGGCTATATTTGCAAAGTTCAGGCGATTAAGACTACCGGATGAAAGAAAGGTTGATCATGTTATCATAGTAGTTTTCTTCAAGGCCAAATAACTTGAAGAATGAATTCCTCCAGACAACAAAACTGTAGAACAAGGATACAGTCCCACTGAGGGTTATTTCTATAGCCTATGGTTAGAAAATATCCACAATAATGTCAAAAACGAGCAGGAAACTAGTAGTTGAGGGAAGGTCTTGCTGATTACACACACTTGGACAGAGATATGCGCCAAGACAAAAGTTTACACAGTTTCTGTCATTACGCAACTTTACAACTTGTTCGACCAGATTTACTCAAAAGTACAAAAGTACATTCGTTTAAACAGTAAAGCCATAAAGTAAGGCAGAAAGCAATATTTACCGGCATAAAACAAATAAGAAATAGTCTCTGCGGGAAAAGAAAACAGGTGAATTTACCTGCGTGACGCGTTACACTACAAGACGTTGCGAAAGCGTCCGTGCGGAGCGGGTCCCCGGCATGGCAGCATTGTTCCCGCAGCTGCAGACAGAGGAGCCGACTGAAGCTCAGGAGGCTTCACGTCGAGTCTCTGCCCACCGTGACGTAAAGGGTGTCAACCGCGCACAGTCCCAGCTGAGGCCGCGCGAGACGAGCATGCGCACCCACGCACTGATCATGAGCCACAATTACATATAACGTTAAGACTTGTTTGAGGATCGGGTTGATCTTTGAGCTTCACCTGGTGGTTCATGGTCGTTTGCTTCCTGTCCAGGGCCGGCCCTAGATTGTACGGGGCCCCTCAGTAGAATTTCACTTGGGGCCCCTCATATCATTTAAAGCCAACTGCTGTCAAATCAAGCAATGTTTCCAGTGTTTTTCATTTAATATAAAAAGGCATATTAATCAGTCACTTTTCTGAACACTGTTGAATGTGGAACACCTTGGGGGAAAAAAAAAATCTGACCTCCCTAAGGGATTTTAAACAACTAAGTTCAATGCAAAAATCAGTTCCTGTTTTTAGTATTTTACACCGTTTTATAATGTAGCTTGTTTTATATCACTTCTTTTATTTGCTGTATGCGTTTATATGAATGTTTATTAATGTGTGTACCTCATCAGTTTTCTTTGTTTAAAACAAGTCTCTCTTGTAAATGAGACTGGCCTGTATAAATAAAGGTTGAATGAATGAACGTGGCATTGTTGTAGTAGAACTCATGTGCAAAACTTTTGCTTAAAACTTTGCTTTTAGTTATTAGTGAACCCAGATTGTTAGCAAAATATCTACATTGCGCATGAAAGGTGATTCAGCTAAGGCACAAGAAGCAGACATTAATAAATGAGCATGTATTTATAACTTTGTCATTAGGAATACAATAATAAACTTTGAGTTTGTTTAATGTGAGTATACAAGTACGTGCTCATTGGCCCCCCCTGCTGGCCTGGGGTCACTCTGCAGCTGCTTGTTTGGCCAATGTTTCAAACCAGTCATGATTTAGTACAATTTTTTTTCATTTATTTTATTATTTAAAACTTTTTCCCAGTTTTGACTTGTTTATATCTCTCAACCCCTTCCGTGAACACTAAACTACAAATAAAGAACCCACTCTAGTCCTATTTTGACTGCCTATACTATAATTTTCTATTTAATCAAAATCTGATAAATTAAAGGTCAGGCATTCCTTGAAATGCATATTACCCTTTAATGTGAGTTTTAAATCAAAATCTTACATTTAAAATGGACAGAGTAACAGCCCTTTTAGTCAAGCATTGTGAATATTGTGCATGAGTCATTGCCATTTATGAGTTTGCTAAGGTTGATTAGTTGTGACGGCCATCTTGATTTGAGGTGAATCCAAATGGCTGTTAGATGTACATCCAATAATTGTTTTCTGAACATTTCATTAAAATACATTACAATGATCAGATATTTATCCAACATATAACGTTGACTCCAGTTAATAGCCCAGTTTTAAAAGCATTCAGAGTATGTCATAGGAATAAGTCTCAGCTACTACCACACCAAATGATAGCCCAGTGTCTGTAAAACTGACATTTGTTTTGGACATGACATGACAAGTCATTTTGTGTTTGCTAAGGTTTCTTGGCTGTGGCAGCCATCTTGATTGTGGTTGACTCCAAATGTTAATCAAGGTAAGAGAAGTTCAAGTTCAAAGTTCTTTATTGTCAGTTGCGTCACATGTGGCACACGAGATGGACAGGAACTGTGTACACAGGGAAACAGTTACATCTATCTAACAACAGCAAAATATAAATTGTAAAAAAAAACACACAAAAAAAAAAACAGTATTAAGGATCTAAGATATAAACTAACTATATTTTGTTAAAAAAAAAAAAAAAAACACACACAAACCAACAAAAATAAAATTGCTCTTTTGCCTTTAGTGGTAGGTTACAGTACCCCTTTTTTTTTTTTTTTTTACTCAAAGTCAAATTTAGTTACCACCCTGAACTCGCCCGATCTCGTCTGATCTCGGAAGCTAAGGGTCGGACCTGGTTAGTTCTTGGTCGGGAGGGAGACCACCTGGGAATACCAGGTGCCATAAGCTTTAGGGGGCTGCTGCAGTGCAGAGGTGGGGCAGCCGACTTGGAACCAGATAGTCGCAGGCTCAACTCCCTGCCAAGCCCACACATCATAGTACTCTTGAGCAAGACACCTAATCTCTAACAGCTTACATAGCTGCCCGCTGCACCACCTGGGTGTATCTCGTGATGGGTTAAATGCAGAGCACAAATTTTGTCATTGTATAGAAACATGTCACTTACTGTTGACTGCTGGGAGGAGTGACCTTTGCTCAGGGAGCAATTCTGCCCGGCATTTGGAGAGTCCTGCTGGACCGAGAGGACCACCGGATCTGACAGCAAGCTGGATGTGGGTGGACGGATCGGTATCTGTGGCCAGATCCTTCGGAGTCGCCGCAGGAGATCCTTCCTGCCCACAGCTATCAGCATCTATAACAACTCTTGAATGAAACCAGGATGATGAGCTACAACACTTAAATTCCCATTGGGATTAATAAAGTATTTTTTTTAATTGAAGTGAATATTTTCTTATATTAACATTTTAACAACTGTAGGACAAAAGTAAGTCACAATAAGTCAGGGTGGCTGTGACTGAGTGGTTAGAGCAGTCCTCCTCCAATGCAAGAGTTGGTGGTTTGATTCCATCACCAATTACATGCAAAGTGTCCCTGGGCAAGACACAACCCCTCATCGCCTCCGACGTGCATCCCATTGGTGTAAGAATGCGATAAAGCGCTGATTATTCTTTGTATATAGTAGAGTGCTGTATGAATGGGTAAATGAGGGCAGAGATTGTGTTGTAAAGCACTTTGAGTATCTTGATTAGACAGAAAGACGCTATACAAGTACAGTCCATTTAAGTCATTTTCACAAGTCTGACATGAGTAATTACGTTCCCACTTGATCCAGTGTCTTTTCCTGGGTTTTATATGAAACCATTCACAGATGCTTTAATTAGATCATGAGCTTAAATCTGGAATGGTTCAAATAAATCCCTGACGTGGCAAAACATGTTTATATTAGAGATAATTGGATCACTACTCTGCTTTGAACTGCTTTAGAATGAATGTGAATGCTGCTCACACAGGGGGAATCCTATCAGACTTGTAATTTGTTCTCTCATTATTATTTTTGACAGAATCATCTCCACCAGCAGCATTGAATTGGTCAAGTTTTGGTGAGAAACCAAAATAGTCTCATTACTGACGTTGATTTTTTTTTTTCAATTCTACGGAAACTTTGTCCGTGCACTGATAAAATTCACCGTTCTATAATTTTTACATATTCTCCTAACTTCACGATTTACTTACGACACAAAGTAAAAAAACAAAAGCACATTTAGTATGACAATCTTTATTAGCTATATTTACTTTAACACTAGAAAAATAAATTACATTTTGCAATGCATTATGTTACACAGCTGCAGTTGATGCGAAGCTCGATTCAGAAAACCCTGAATACATTTCTTCGGCATGTTCAGACCTTAAAACGGACCCAGTAAACTTTCACACAATACACTGAAATCCAGTGGATATTAACACAGATTAAATATTTTCTAATATAAAGTTCCAGTTTTAAATACATAGCTCAAGGTCCAGATTTACGTCCTGCACGAAGAGCTTCTTTTGGCATTTCATATTGCACTTCACACGTTGTACTCGTGTAACTCTCCAGTTTCCAGGACTCTGCAGCAAAAGACTTGGATCTGCAAGATTGTATCAGATCCTGTTCCCAGTCTTCTGCTCCCTGAACCAGTACATCGAGAGACGGCCCAGCCTTCATCATCACTGGACACCATTTGCTGGAAGTCTGTAACACACACATACACACAAAGTATTAAATATCTCTTCTATAAAAGCAGCATGTTTGATACATTGTCATAAGTGAACATGAACAGATTTGTTTGTGTCAAACATTTTACTGGGTTTAATTTACACATGAATTAAACAAATGCTCTTCAAATGTGGTTTTAAAGCTTTACCATAAATCCTTAAACAAATTTAAATCGACCAGAAAAAGGTGGAGAATCAAGTGGAGTTCAAATATCTGAAATGTGATCACAAGAGATATATGGAGTGGGAGATGAATCAATAAATGGGGGCATCAGCTGCAGTAATCACTGCATTGCTCCGGTTTGGAATGGTGAAGGAGCAGAGCCTAAAAGACAAATCTCTCGATTTATTGGTCCATCTATATCCATGAGACGATCCATTGTGACCTAAACAAGATCCTGGATAAAAGCGGCTAAAATGAGTTTCCTTCATGGAGTGGCCAAATGAGAAGCTTCATCATCAGGGGGGAGCAAAGTGTGAAGCCATCACTCCTCCACATCAAAGAGTCAGCTGAGGTGAATAAGCATCTGATTACAATTCCCCCTGGGTGTTGTCTTGGCTTTTCCAGACATGTCCCACCAAGCTAAGTGGAAAGGGATATATGTGTTTCCCTCTTATGTTCATCCAGTTACACAAAAGCATTTTGTGTATGCAATCGTTAAGTTGCAGCACTAAATGAAAAACGTGTTTCTTGCAGGCTATCTGATGCTATTTTTGACCTCGAATGGTTTTGTGCAGGTGAAATGCAGCTTGCACATTTTGCAATATGAACCCACGTCAAAAGAGCTGTGGACACGATTTTCTTTAAAGAACTGGAAGGGAAAGTGAGAACTTACCTTTTATTTCATTTCCAATTTTATCAAAAATGTTTAGTTCATCTTTAAGAAAAATAAAATAAAATGTAAAACGAGGACTTCCAATGGAATTTAGCCAAATATTCTTGTGTATTCAGTTCCTTGAATTAAAAAAAAAGGACTCAAGTAAAAAAGAAAACATCTTAAATGTAAACTGTGCAGATTAACCAAAATTACCAGCAACTAATTTAAGCAAGCTTGATAAAATGTTAAAATCCAAAATCCGATTACTTATTAGTATAAATTTACTTTAAAACAGTGGTTCCACCAGTTTCCATAATAGAAACATTTGTCTCTGTTTTGCTCAGAATTAGCATTTTATTTACCTTAACCCACGGGAGTCCAAAGTGCGGCCCGAGGGGCCATTTGCGGCCCTTGGAGTGATTTTGTGCGACCCACAATTGCAGTTTAAGAATGGTGTCATTTTGGCCAGCAGGCTTAAGAGGTCGATGCAGACTTTCTGCTAATTAGTTGGTAATCCTTTTTTATATAATGTTTAAGTTTAACAGCAAAACAGTTGAAAAACGAGCTTCTCAAAATGAGCAACATTAAACAAAATACAAACATTTGGCTATAATCTTTTTATTTTCACTTCATGGTACAAAGCACCAAAACCCTTTACTGATTTCTACCAGAAAGGAGACTTTTGGATAATGATTCATTAAACTTGGCTAAATATTGCAGGAATAAAATATTGCAAGAAAGAAATTGGACATTTTAAATGAATATAACATGGTATCATCTGCATACGAGTTGAGCAACTTTATCAAACCTACTATGAATCTGTTGTAGTGACTGACAGCTGGACGATTTTTTCAGAAATTCGATCAGCCTTCCTGCCATCCATGGTCCAAAAGGCTGATCGGCCCGTTTTTAAAAAGGAGACTTACTCAAATTACGCCTTTGTTGCCGAGAACAGAGTAAAATGAACTTTCCAAACACAAGAATACAACAAACATAGACCCAACAGATCAAATAATTTTTAATTAAAAAATATAAGCCTAGTGTTTATGAGGCTTTATATGTTTTGGATCTACAACAATTTTAAACTTTCTCCACCAAAATTTGTAAACTTTTGTCCTTTCTCCAAAATATTATTCACGTAGAGAGTAAAATTCACATTTTTGTGGCCCACAAGTCTTTTCATCTTGATAGTTTTGGCCTACGTATATAAAAAGTTTGGACATTCCTGCCCTGATCCATAACTTTTGTTACAGATTAGAAATTCCATTTGATAATTTATTTTTTTGGTTGGCGGGGAGGAAGGGTGGGTCACGTCTGGATACACCCAGACTTATTTGAGGCACTTCTTGTCACTTTGTTTCATTGAACTTGTTACGAAAGGGCTCAAATTCAAACCAAAAACTGCTCGTTCAAACTGGTACGATTTCCTTCTTTTTATCTTTTAATATATAAACACAGTGCTGCTGTCGGGGTAATTCCTAGCAAACGTCATTACAGACCATTTTGCAGAAGTTAGTTGTCAAAGCATGCCCATTTTCTTGGGTGTTTTGTTTTCATGCTCAAATAATGGAGATAAAAATGGCTTACATTTCTGAAAAATAATTGTACCCATTTAGATAAAAAGAAAATAAACAAAGCCTAATATGCTGTTTCGTAGACTTCAAACATCACGGCTCTTGCTGTTACACACCATTTTTAACCATTTATGATCTTAAGATTGTTTTATTCATCCTCTCACTTCCACAAACCTCCACATATTTTGAGGATGTTCATATTTTTCAGAGGGAAGTTGTTTAAGATTCTGCTGGAAAACAAAACCAAGCTTTTGACTGCAGAGCATAACTTTCACACAATATCCACTTCTGAGCCAAGCTGCTTGATCAGTGAAACACCACACAGTTTCCATGAGATGCACCAGATGGGCTTTAGCCAAACGCATTACAAATATTTGCATGAGTGTGTAGTTGCTGCAGGGATCATTACTGTCACACTTCCATTACAACATTCAGTTTACTTACAAAAATCTACAATAGTTTAAATCACTCCTGCAAAAGTCTGATCATTGTTGCAAGTCTCAATTTGAGCAACCAGTTCCTTTTTAAAGTGGCCATGTGCTTTTGTATTACAGCACCTGAAGAGAAAATACTATTCATTTTTAAATTAGGAAATCCCCTCAAATCATTTGGTTCTTCTCGAGACTACAAAGCAGAACAAAACATTTAGTGCTGGATTGGGTTCAACCACTGAAACAACCAAAGGAGATGAAGTGAGAGATGCAAATTATAATTCAACTGTAAACTTAAAAATAAAAAAAAACTAAAATAAGCCAAAGGAAAGGCAAGCCACTTCTGATTATTAAAAAGCTTTATTTTTTTTAATTGGGGACCTTCTATTTTAAGAGATTCTTATTTAAATAATTCATTAAATAAGTCAAATTAATCAGACTTTAACTTGAATTTAAAAACCGCTCCAGTAATACAACTAAACAAAAAAATGAATTAAAAAAGCCAGTTGCATCTGGATAAAGTTTCATTCAGTGAAGCATCACGTTTGCTCATCTAATTGTTGCCTTAGCATTGAAACAAAGACGCTCATACACCCACAATTTAGTCAGATAAGAGGCGTCAATTATCTCCAATTACTGAGTTTGTGCAATTTGACAGAAGGACTAACGACAGAACTTTGGTCATTTTAAAACGGTTTTCCACTAATTTCCACAAGATGATCATGCTTATTCAGTTGCATTACACAGTTACTGTACGTAATGGCTCTGTAACAGAAACTACACTTCCTTAAAGACTTAAACATCCAGAGTGGAAAACCTGGATAATTCGGTAATAAACAGCTCTCGAGGAAACGGGAAAGAATCCAGGCTTGGTCTTAATGACTGATTAAATATAAAAAACAGACATGTGAGCTGAAACAGCTGCCCTCAAAATGCTGATAACTCTTAATAGTTCTATTTCCCCCCTCAAAGTTTATACGACAATAAATGTATTTAACAGTGTGTACAAATATTTGAAACTCTGGTGCAATCATGAGGTAAACATTTTATTGCACTTGGTTGAACATTTTTTTCCTTTTCAATAGAAGGAACTGGACCAAAACTGAGGAGGTCTGTGTACGGAAAAACCTTTTCCTAAAACGAAACGTAAGAATGAAGTTATTTGCTTAACATTTTAGAATTTATTTTATTTTTTTAAGAAATTGTGACTTCGTCAAGGTTGAATCTTTACAAATTTAAAGAAGTTTAGGAGGAAGAAAATGTTTGTATAGGATCAGATGAGAAAACGAGCACACGCCTTTACATTAGGAAAGTGGTCACATTAGAACACTAATAAAAAATTGATATGAAAGAGGAAATAGCGTTTGGCAATTCTAAGCAAACCCAAACACACAAGGGAAACTCTGAACCACACGTCTCACCACATAAAAGACAAGTTGTCTTTTTAAACTTGTGCATTTTTCAGAAGCCTTCCAAAGAGACACTAAATTCATACAACCTTTCTGGATGCTTCAGAGCCCCAGTGATAAACAGGACTTGTTTTTCTTTGGAAGATTACACAGGAAATCAGGAGGTGTATGTGGATGGGGGAGGTGATGGGGGTTCTTCCCAGTGTTCAGCCTCAGTTTCTCTGTAATCAGTCCATCACTGGGTGTGTCTGCATAGTTCCCACCACTAATTTCATTGCTCTCAGACAGAGTAGGACTGAGCCAAACCACAGAGTGGAGGAAATCTTGCAGGGATTGGATCATTGGAAAGGAATGACCAGAAAACACACATCTTACAGAAGCAACAAGGTGTAAAATATGCTAGATACATTTTTTTTAAGCCTGCAGTAGCATTTTATTGCCTTTTTATGTGAGGATAAAATAAAATGGATAAAGCACTATAAAGAATCGCATCAATTTGTTTGCTGTAGCAGACATGAGCACTCTGGCAACCCTCATAAAACCCACTTTGATATCTAAATGTTTTGCAAGTTAAATTTGTGCATCACTTCTTGGTGGTCAAAAAGTATCATGTAGCTAAATAAAAATAAAGGCTCGTCCACACTCTGGGATACAAACGTATTTAAATGATATAATTTTCTGATGTTCGGAGAAAGAAAAAAAAAAGCTTAGACATGTAAAGTTATTTTTTTGGTATAAATTCACAACACATCAAAGTTCGTGCTCAGTAATCCAGGTAAAAAAAAAATCCAACAAAGTTAAGTCAGGTCCTCTGGATGGTATCTTTGTTTTGGTTGAAACATTTCGTCCTTCATCCAAAGGACTTCATCAGTCCGAGGAGCCATGAAGGACGAAATATTTCACCAAAAAAAAAAAGAAGAAGAAAAGAAACCATCCAGAGAATCTGATTTAACTTTGTTGGATTTTTTACCTGGATTATCGAGCATAAACTTTGGCCATGGCTGTCTCAGAAGTCGATGGGAGAGAGGGCAGACACCAGAGACCATCTTATCACCATCAAATGGGTTGGCCCACAATGTGAGTAAGCCACTTATGGGACTGAGTTTGGTGTGGCTCCTCGGACTGATGAAGGATGAAACATAAAAAAATAATAATAATAAATTAAACAAAAAAAGATAAACCATCCAGATGACATGGCTGGACTTTGTTGGAAATTCACAACACGTTTTAAAGCAGCCAGTTTTCAGACTACTTTTGTTGCAAGGTCAGCTTCTTTAGAGATGTTCTACTCAAAACTGCTGCAACATAGTTTTTCAATATGAGCAAGCATTTAGTAAAATAGCTTGAAGGCTCACAATAAACAGTTTACTTGTCTGGTAATTTTACTCTCATGTTCCCATTGGCCTTGTCTGCAGTTCTGCCCCAGGCAGCTGCTACCAGTATCCATATTTAAGTTTTTTTTAAGTGTCTTGAATTAGCAGCAGCTTAAATTACAAAATTTCTTGCTCTCAAATACAAATATTCATAATTTGCCATCTCACAAGTGTGATTTGAAATTTAAGAAAAATATATGGGAGCAAAAGGAAGCTGTTAAACAATATTTCCATTATAGAACTTTTTGCACAAACTGTAAACCACTCATAATACGCTTCGATTTCACAGACTGGAACGGCTCAGTCCAACTACATTTATCCTTCCATGAGTCACCCTGCACCTCTGAAGAATAGTTAACCTCAATATGGAAGCTTGTGACAAGAATTCAGTGGTGGACCATCAGGGCCAGCAAAGTTTTCTCTGCTGACCTAAACACAACCAGAATCACTGACTTACATTCAAGTATATATTTTTCTATTTATTAACATTTTTCTGAAATGTCTGCTCATTTCATTTCATAGCTTTTCTCCTGGTTGAGCAGCTTCCAGTGGCAAATTTATATAGAGCTTTTATCCAACCATATTTCAACCAACATGTGTTGCTTTGGTCAAAGACATCTGCCTCGAGGACTTTAAAATCAACAGCTCAGGCCCCTGAAGCTCAAAACAAGTGACAATGAAACGACTGCTTTGACCAATCAGATGTAGAGTTGGTGACAGCAGGGTCCTCGAGCAGGCGTTCAACAACAACATTATTTTCATGACGTTTGATTGGTCGGTCAGACAACATACTTGTCGGGGCATCTGTGGCAACTTGCAAAGGCTGAATGTCAAGCGGACCTTCTCAGCCCTAATATGAATTAAAATATACGCCACGACAGACTTCACGTTCAGCATTGGCTTCCATGGTGATAGAGAGGGACTTATCGTTGAAACGGAAATGCCATGATGACCTGTATGAAGGAAAAACTGAACTCTTGAGGAAAGAAAGGAGGATGGAGTTTATGTACTGATAATGTAAACTTTTGGTGAGTAAAATGCTTTTTTTTTTTTTTTTTTCAAAATTTTGGATTTTTTTTCCACATTTTATTACTTCTATATTGATGGGTTTGGTAAATATGTTTGTGGTGCAGCTGTGGCTGCAGTTAAAAGAAATTTGAATTGTGTTTATGGGTTTCTTGCTTTAGTAATGGCAGTCACTCACACTACATGATGCGTCTATGACGCAGCATCATATTATTCCATGTTTCTGTGTATTATTGATAGTTTCTGTAGCCATGGAGTCGTGATGAAAGGATTAAGAAGTGGATAAAATCAGGCAGGACACTACTGAAGGCCTAGATGTGAAATGCACGGCACCGTCACTGCAAGAATTGAACATTTGTTAGAGAAACCAAAACAAGTCTGACTGTGTTCAGAACTTCACATAAAAAAGTAACTTAAATTGTTGCTATTGAGAGGTTTAAGTGCCTAAACCACATTACGTCTTAAACTACATTTGCGTCTAGACAAGGAAGCAATGTGTGAAGTTGAGCATTTTATTAAGGACAAACAATTACTGAAGCATTTTAACATTGATGCGAGCGCCGTCATACCGTTGGCAGTAGCAGCAGAAGCGTACAGAGTTACTGAGCTCAACGTCTGTCTGGCCATTCTCCTCCACAACAAGAAAATCTTTATGATCCTGAAGGAATTTCTGCAAGTCCGTCAGTGGGAAACCATTTCTCTGGTAGTTCTGCAAGAAGACATTACAACAGTTTTTGAAATTACAAAACTAAATCCTTCAGGCAGGAAAGGTGACTTAGATCATTTCCAACAAGTGTCCGAAAAGTTTTAGTGTAGCGCCTTGGTGCAAATGGACTTTGCAGTGATTGGCTGCTGAAAAGCAAAGTAGTTTGAGACCAAACATTAGTTCAAATAGTCTACAAGTCTTGATATTTCTGGAATACTTGAAAGTGCTCTAATAGAATTAGAGTGAAGATGTGTATAAAGCCAACAGGACTACAGTAGTCCAATACTTCACGGTTAGACTTTCGTGGACTCTCTCTTTTGCGGTTTTTCAACGATTGTCAACTTTAATATTACTCATGTGATTGGGACGGTAAAGCTAAAAAGTTAACGAAAAAAAAGTTTGATTTGATCCGAACCCGACTAAAAAAATTTGGTCCTTATTCATAGTGACTTCAGCGCTCAGTGAATGCAGAGAACCGATCAGAACTGGACCAGAACTACTTCCAGCCTCTTC
Source organism: Nematolebias whitei (assembly GCF_014905685.2). Lineage (NCBI taxonomy): Eukaryota > Metazoa > Chordata > Actinopteri > Cyprinodontiformes > Rivulidae > Nematolebias > Nematolebias whitei. Next base: position 19,331,996 of record NC_056500.1, read on the forward strand.
AGTCAATCTGAGTGCTGCTTGCTGGCCCATGAAGCCTCTCAAGTGGGGAGGCGTTGCATGGAGGTCCGGCGTCCTGTCCGGAGCTCATCCAGACTTTTTCATTGGATTCTGGATTATTTGGATTTGATTGGGACCATTGTGTGGTTTGGTGCTGGCTCTCCGAAGGTCTGGCTCTTTCTAAAAGCATCTGGTGGTCAATGGCTACAGAGAGCTGATCAACACCAGACCAGAACCAGACCAAGGCTGGCGAGTTCCTCATAAAATTTTGCAGTAGCTACTGTGCAGTACATATACGTACTGTACGTTGTTAATTACATAAGTTTAAGAGTTTAAAACATTGCAAAAGTGTGGGAAGGGTTTATAAAGCCTTAAAATATATATAAATACTAAAATAGTGTTCCTACTTTGTGGTTTTTCCACTTGGGTGTCTGGAATGTAACCCCGGCAATAATCGAGAGACTACTGTGCAGAGGATTGGACAGTTGCAGGATAAAAATCCCGCCATGCTTTGATAAAAAAAAAAAAAAAAAACTATCAACATCTTGCAACCATCATGCAAAAATCAGTTTCACATATTTGGGATCTTAGGGCGGCTGTGGCTGAGTGGTTAGAGCAGTCGTCCTCCAATGCAAGAGTTGGGGGTTCGACTCCACCAGCCGTCCCATGCCGAAGTGTCCCTGGGCAAGACACCGAACCCCTCATTGCCTCCGATGTGTGTCCCATTGGTGTATGAATGTGATAAAGCATTGATTAGTCTCTTTAGGATGATTTGTTCAATTAGCTTTGTATAGATCTAGTAGAGTGCTGTATGAATGGGTAAATGAGGCACAGATTTTGTTGTAAAGAGCTTTGAGTGTCTTGATAAAATAGAAAGGCACTATATAAGAAGAGTAAATTTACCATTTACATATACAACACACATTAAAATATGAATAATTTAATTGTAATTGCAGATTTTTTATAACTACATTTTCAAAAGCCTACAAGGAATCAAAAAAATTACATAGGCCTACAGTACATCCTCTTTTTGAGAACGTATTGCTACAGTGCCTAAAATACAATAAAATAAAGTGCAACAGTTTTCACTTTACTCAGAATTACCTTGATGGTCTCATAGGAGTCAGTGATGAGGGCGATGAAGAGCGACAGCACCATGTAGATAAAGAGGGAGATGAAGGAGTACAGGTACGTCCGACTAAAGAGCCAAACCAAAGTGTTTGTGTCCTTCAGCTGGGCGAAGGTGGTGAACATGTCATCACCATTCAGCAACGAAAACAGGCACTCAGCAACCCGACTCAGACTCTCAAACTGAAGAGAAACAGGACGGATGTCAGTGCAAGAAAATACAACTTCTGATGCAATGAAAAAAAGAATACAATGACAGAAAACAGGCTATTTACTGTACATATTTCTACAAAAAAGTATTTACTTCTGATTTTCTGATTAATTCTTTAATCGTGATTCTGTTAAAGGTTTAATAAAATTACAAGCTCAGAATAAAAAATGTGCTCTGATTGTTTCACTTCAGTACTTAATGAAAAAACACTTGTTTCGGATCAGGTAAGGACCAATAACAGAGCAAGGATAAACACATTGCAACATGTAGCTTAAAAGAAAAAATGCATCCTCTACTTTAAAAAAATGAGGCAAGATGACTAAAGGCGAGATGCCGACAGATTAATGACCAGGGATTGATTAATAAAAAAAGACAAAAAAGAACAAAGGCATAGAAGGCTAGCAGAGAGGCTGTAAGCATGACATGTATATTATGAAAAAAAGCCACGTTCCATCAAAAATATGATAACATCTAAAACCAACATCCTTCTGCCACTCTACGAACCCAAGGCACGGCACTTGAAGACGTGTAGGAAGTCAAGTTTTAGGACGGCCTCTGTTTATTCCTTTAGTAAATACTCGGAGGACTCTGGAAGGGCTGCGGGGGACTCCCCACAGACAGCATGCTGTAAATATCCTGACTGGGTATCAATATGCAATGCTTCTCTAAGCAAAATGTGGAACTGAAACAAACTGCTGACATGTACCAAAAGCTTGTCAAATACAGGTTATTTCAACAATTAAAACAAATTTAATTACTGTGATGTCATTATTCCACATTTGTCTCCCACATATGAAAGAAACTGAATCAATTTTACAGTTTTATGAAAACTAAAAAAATAAAAAAAAGTTAGTTATGTTTCTTTCAAGGTTATCAACAACTTTAATTTGCTGCAAGTTCATATAGAGCAGCTGATTTTACAGGTTGAACAAACCAACCTCTCAATAAAATGATTTGTTTACTTGTGTTCATTAATCCAGACAAAGAGATACTAATCTGATTGTCATTTTCAAAAAACCTACAGTTATGATGACAAACCAAGATAAGAAAAACTTTTAAAATAGTCTGGTCACAGTAAAATTTGTTTGATTTAAACAAACATGCAAAAATATTGAGAATAGCCTTTTTGTTCCAAATTAGCCGTCTGCACAAATTTGACTGTGCTCTGAAATCTTTAAACAGATCTAAACTATGGATTTATAGATAAACAGACAAAGTGATTGTTTATTCTGGTGCTTTAGTATATCATGTTTTTAAGCATGGAGCATTCCTGAATCAGTCATTTCCAATGTTTTAGCTCTTCACCAATTTCTGTAAAATACATCCAGAAAATCTCATTAAGGTTCAAATATAGAAAAAAAAAAAAAAAAAAAAAAAAAAAAAAAGATAAATGCATGAAAGCAAAAGTGGAAAAGCACTGTGCTCCAGATCGTATTAATCTTGATTGCATCATTATCTAAAGATTTGGGGCTTATACATTAAATAGAACGTTATTGATGTTTGGGAACACACTGACACCTTGTGGCTACATAGTTTTACTACAGCAGATTAAAAAAAATAAAAAATCTCCATTTCAAGCTGCAACCACTTACTGAAAAAGTTGGAGTAGCAAGTGTCCATAATAACTGAAACATGACAGCTTTAATAAAATTAAAGCACATGCACATTTATACCATCAACTTTACAGGATTTTCACTCTGAGAGGCAACTGCCACAACCTTACAGTCCCCAATCTCCCTCAGGTTTCCTCTTCTACTCAGGATATATTCTACCTGCGTACTCCTTCCTCCACTCTTATAGGTCACTCTATGTTCCTCCCTCTTTTGGAAAAGATTGTTGACTACAACCATTTTTTTTTACTGTAGTTTATTGTTGTCAATGTCAACTGTTATTTTTGTCTGCACTTTATATGTTCTGTCTGGAACAGGTCCCTTTGTACTAAACAAGTCCTCATGGCTCAGTGACACTAGCCTGTATAAATAAATGTTGAATGAATGAATTTCCATTCTCTTGGCAAAATCCACCACCATCTGTCCTTCCTGGTTTCTTTCCTTGACACCAACCTACCCATCACTTCCACATCCTCCGTTTCCTTCACCAACATGTCCATTCAGGTCTGCTCCGATCACACTCTTCTCCCACGGAATACTCTCCATCACTTCATCCAGAACCTTCCAAAATTTATCTTTCTCTATGGCACTTCCAACCTGTGGAGCATAACCACTGACAACATTTAGCGTCAGACTTTCTACTTCTACTACCACACACTTCTACCTTCAGACACATGACCCTATCTGACACTCTTTTCACCCCTACTACATGTTTTGCCAACTCCTCCTTCAGGACCACTCCTACTCCTTTTTCTTTCAATTCACACCATGGTAAACTGTTTAAACCCTGCTCCAATACTGCAAGCCTTGCTGCCCTTCCACTTGGCCTTTTGGACACATAAAACATCTACCTTCCTTCTCTGCATCATGTCAGCCAGCTCTCTACCTTTGCCTGCCATTGTCCCCACATTTAGAGTTGCCACACTCAGTCCTACATTCTTGACCTTCCTCTTCTCCCTCTGTCTCCTGACACGTTTCCATCCTCATAGTCTTCGTCTAACATTAGCACAATTTCCACCGGCACCCTGTTTGTCAACAGCGCCGGTGGTGGTTGTTGTTGTTAACTCATGCCTTGACTGATCTGGTATGGTGTCGCTTAGATGAATTCGCATATTGGTTTTGGCAAAAGTGTTTTACATCAGATGCACTTCCTGACACAACCCTCACCATTTACCCGAGCTTGGGACCGGTATAAGAGATACACTGGGTTGTGCTCCCTAGTGGCTAGTTGAGTAGATGAAGTTAATAAAGTATGTTAAATCCAACAAAGTTAAGTCAGGTCCTCTGGATGTTTTTTTTTTTTTGTTGTTGAAACATGTATTATTTATGATGGATTATTGAGCATTAGTCTAAAAAAGTTAAATCTGGTCCTCTGGACATTCAAAAAAACAAAACAAAGCAAAACAACAAAAAAATGTAGAAACGTTTCATCTTTCATCTGAAAGACTTCCTCAGTCTGAGGTGCTGTATTCAGCTCAGTCTTATAAACAGCACCTTCTCAGAGTGGATCAACCAATTTTGCTGCTGACAACCAAAACCAGCTGATCACATGCTCAAGAAGGACCATCAGCCTAACAATGGATCATTAGCACACTGATGGCTGTTTACTATTCACAGAGGGCTGAGTGATACTAGCAATCACAGCATTGTAAGAGGGGGACAGTTGAACACGTAGGCCTCCACCCCTGTTTAACGATGGACGGTTTCTGATGGTCCTTCTTGAGCATGTGATCAGCTGGTTTTGGTTGTCAGCAGCAAAACTGGTTGATCCACTCTGAGAAGGTGCTATTTATAAGACTGAGCTGAATACAGCACCTCAGACTGAGGAAGTCTCTCGGATGAAAGACGAAACGTTTCTACATTTTTTTTGTTGTTTTGCTTTGTTTTGTTTTTTGAATGTCCAGAGGACCAGATTTAACTTTTTTAGATTTTTCTACCTGGATTATTGAAAATGCATCAGGATATTGAGCATTAGCTTTGATGTTTTGAACCACTTTGGCCATGGCTGCCTCAGACGAGTCGACAGGGGAGAGGGCGGCCTCCAGAAACCATCTTATCACAATCAAACTTGTTGGCCCACTATGCGAGTGTACTGCTAATGGGACGGAGTTTGTTGTGGCTCCTCGGGCTGATGAAGTCCTTTGGATGAAGGACGAAACGTTTCAACAAAAACAGAAACCGTCCAGAGGACCTGACTTAACTTTGTTGGATTTTTTTTACCTGGATTATTGAGCATGAACTTTGAAGGTGTGTTCAAGTTTTTTTCTTTTGTTGTGTAAAATTAACAGCTGCCAGATTTTGCCATTAATCCACAAAGCAACTCCAACATAAACAGAGATGACTCAGGATATTGGGAAGTTAAAATGCCGTATTTTTATACTAAAAAAATAAACGTAGGAACTTTTTCCAAGAAAACCTTTTCTGTCAAGTCAACTGAATTGAATTTTGTTCTCAGAAATGTTAAGACATTTAGAGTTCCTTCTCTCCACCTCATGGTTTCAGTAGTTCTACATGATTAAACAGAACCAGTCCATCCAAACAGAGACTTTAAAGTTGCCAGTTTGCCCACACCTCTTGCATCTCTAATTACTTGTTTTTACTGAAATGTTTAGATTGTGTTAGATGTCTTTTCACATTTATTATAGGTCTGCCTGTATTTATTGTACTGTTGTGTATCTGCAGTGTGTTGTACTGTTTTTGCACGTAATGTTCTGTGTTGCACAGTGATCCTGGAGGAACACTGCTTCGTTTCAGTATGTACTTGTACATAGCTGAAATGACAATAAAACCTCTCTGACTCTGAACACGACTCAGTGAAGCAAGTCAGCCAAGAATTATTACAACTCTTTCTGCTCTCAAGAATATAAATAATTACCTTCTCATGGTACGGCCCCAGAACGATCCACCCACAGAACGTATATCCGAGGTAGATCATGCCAGCGCAGCAGCAGAAACGCAGGACTTTAGGGAAGGCTGCTTTCATGGTTAAAATCAGAACCTGATCACACAAATATGCAAAAGTTAAATCATTTTGTACACTTGCATGAGTAAAAAGTCTCTTATTTTCTTGCAGTTTCTTTACAAAATCATGCACAACCATATGCAAAACTTGGACTCACATTGTATTTCTGGAAGTATCCCAGGTATCTGATCACACCAACCCACACCAATAATGTAGACGTTCCCAGGAAGATACTGCACACATCATAACTTGTTAGACTCTACAGGAAACAGAAATTTTAAAGAATAAATAAATCAAGAAAGGTGATGGCAGCATTAAAAAAAAATCTGACTTGATATACACTAAAGCATTCAAGTGATTTATTTTCACCATTTTGTTCATGGCTGTACAGCTTTAAATGGTTCAGTTTGTTTATGACAGACATCGACAGATTCAGTCATTTTATTCCAAAGGTCAAATGATTTTTTGGGTTCTCAGCTATTGTATGCTCCGTTTTATATAATCTTTTAATAAATAACTAGAAGTAAACACAAAAGGTAAAGCCTTCCAGTTTGCTCCACAATATAAACAATGAATAGAACATGTTCATTAGCTTGGCTACACTATTACGTGTTCAAGATGGATTTAGTGTTGGTAGAGTAAAGAAAAAAAAAAGAGATTATTCTATTTATCACAAGATTTTTTTTTTTATGTTTATTGACCCAAAATCTTTAATAACTTACAGTGTGTTCTTTATTTTAGGGTTGTTTCAGACTCAAATGGGACTTAAAAGTTTCAGTTTTTGCAGACTCTTGTGTACAGCTGTACAATGAAATGAAATTAGCAAAAAATAAGTGCAGGTTTCAGGGTTAAATTGAATGTTTTGACAAGTATAGTTCTGCTACTTCTTTCGGCTGCGCCCTTTAGGGGTCACCGAGGTGGGTCATTTTTACCCTCTTCCACCATCACACCAATTCTCTTTACTTCCTCCTAGACTACATCCATAAACTTCCTGTGGTCTTTATCTTTTCCTCCCCAGGCAGCTCCATATTTAACATTTGTCCAATATATTCACTGTCACGTGTCCAAACCATAAACAGTACATTTATTCAAAAAACCATGCCAAACCTGTGTACATGTTTACCTTTGCTTGTATTTCCATCTTCAGTACTGATCCAGTTATTGCCAACAGATCGCTGACGATGACCAGCACATACCAGCCATTCAGAAACTCCCCCTGGTCGTCCTTACACACTTTACGATTGAAGTTATCGCGAAAGAAATGTGAGAATCTCTTGGAAAAAATAAACACAAGATAGGGATTCAACTTTAATCAGTCAAGGGCAAATTCTCAGCAATGAAGCTTTGAATCTGCTATGTTAAAGAAGTTTTAAATAGTGCAGATTAGTTATTTGTCAAAAGAAAAGTGAGGAAAATGGGAGAAAAATGGGAGCAAACCTTAAAAATTTAATTTCTATTGTAATTTTTGTGCTGGTTGGAATGGTTTAGAAGAAAACAAATTGAGGAAAAATAGCTGAAAGCAGAAGAACTACAAAATAAAAGACAACAATTCTATATTTTATAATTTAGTGTAGTTGACCTGGAGCAACTTGACAGCTAGTATGATGGAACGAGCGCACAGTGCTGTTGATGTGATGCAAACCAGGACGACAAAACCATCAAACATCAGCAGATAGTGTGTGTTCTTCTGAGCTGAAACACACGGGAGAAGAAGACAAAAAAGGAGGGTCACATAAATTTATCTTTAACACAACTCCTCCACACTCCCTGCTGATACTGATATCACAAGTCAAAAAGACAACACCTTACAATCATGAAGAAGGAGAAGTCTTGGTAGCAAAATGTGCTTTGAGGAAGTGTCTTGCATTTTGTAAAACATCCATCCATCCATTATCTTTTACCCGCTTCTTCCATTTTGGGTCACGGGGGTCGCCGGTGCCCATGTCCAGCAATCACTGTGCGAGGGGCGGGGTACACCCTGGACAGGTCGCAAGTCCATCACAGGGACACACAGAGACAAACGAGACAAACAACCATTCACTCTCTCACTCACACCTAGGGACAATTTAGAGTTACCAATCAGCCTAACATGCATGTTTTTGGTCTGCGGGAGAAAACCGGAGTACCCGGAGAAAACCCACGCATGCACGGAGAGAACATGCAAACTCCACCCAGAAAGGCCCCATGACCAGGATTTGAACCAGCAACCTTCTCGCTGAGAGGCAGCAGCGCTACCAGTTGCACCACCATGCTGCCCCTTTTGCTAAACATGTTTTAACTATTTTTATCCACTTAAATAAATAAAATACTGTTTAATTACATGTGATAGAAACTAGTTGCATTCGGGACCAAAAAAATCAAACCCGTCACGGCCCCAGCTCGTAGCTATCATTTCCAAACCCCACCCAACCCGACAAATTAACAGTAATTACAGGTCAGACACACCCACCATTTTTATTAAGCTTTGACTGCTTATATGGTTATCAACGGTTGGCGGACGCGTGGCTGATTAAAAGGGAGCAGATCAGAGCTGAGGGGGTGTTTGTCCTTTCATGGCCGTCAAATCCCTGCTTCTGCCTGCATTCTGCATTATTCAGACATGGACCCTGCTCTGACATGTCGGACATTTTGGGATTTCATCTGTTTGGGTTGTCAGCCAAGGCACGTCCGCTGAGAGCAGCTGAACGTCAATTTGGGCTTTGGATGGATTGTTGGCAGTAGTCCATCTGGAGCGCAACTGAATTTTTTTTTACCTCTTTCAAGGCCGGTCAGCGCGTGGTCAAATGGCCGTGTGCTGGTGATTGTATGGCAATCCATGTTGCCATATAATTGGAACATCAGCCACACACGACCGCTGACGCAATCAAAAGCCCGACACCAGCCCGGCCCACAAATTAAGCACATTATTACGGTCCGGCCCAGTCCTAATCCGGGTCGGGTTAGGCCGAGCTCCAGGTTCGGGTTAGAAATGATAGCTCTAATAGAAAACTTTATGGTCAAAATCTAATCCACATTTTTCTTTTTTTTGTTACATTTGCTTTTAAAATTTAATTTTATCTTACCTGTTCCAGAGATCTTCCAGTCCCGGCACGCACTGCTTTCAAAATCTATGTCCAGGAATATTTTCACCTTCCCGCTGTGACACTGATTATCAAATGTAATCTGAGGGGAAAAAAATGAAAGCGATTAAAGAATACATCTACATACCCACCAAGACGTTTTATTTCCACGCTCCCATGCACTTTAATATCCAGATATGCATACGGTAACATAGAAGGAGTAGCAGTCAGGTAGCTCCCGGGATCGGACGGTCTGTAGGTTGATTCCCTTCAGCTCAAACGTTATTTTGATGTCAACAAGCCTCAAATGAAAGATGGATAAGTTATTCAAATAGGTGCTTTTAAGGTTTAAAGTCCATGTTTGTTAACCAGTAGACACAGATGAGATGGGTACCTGTAAAAGTCCATATGAAAAAAGGAGGCGTTCTGAGTTTTCCACTCGTGTGCTGTATTTGGAGCATGCGACATACAGACTGAACGGGAGGAGAGTTCGGTTCAAGTTAGAACTTTTTTGGGGGTGACAAAGCAATAGCTTGGGTGATTAGTAATGATTGAGGGGAGCTGAAAATATAAAATAAAATCTCACTCGTCTCCAGCTGGGCATCAATATCATAAGCCTCATCTGAAGGCTCCAGGCTGCTTTTTTTGTAGTACTCCTTACAGATGGTGAGGGGCTTCAGCTTCCCATCTTCATCCTCTGCATAACTGATGGGCCCCACAGAGAGCTGACCCAGCTGGCTGCACTGTAAACAAGAGGTCTCAGGTAAAACAGGGTCCCTGATGCATTTAAGATCTTCACGAGTTTATTCCACAGCAGACAGGGTTGTCACAGCATAATCAAAACAGAGGTACGTGGCTTAAAGAAATTTCTAAGCTTCTTGATGTTATGTACAGATGTTTCTATTCCGTTTGATGACAGAAATTATCCTCTTTCAGAAATAAGCTTGTTGAAACTAATCACCTTTATGTAACTAAATCAATTTGATGGTCAATGTGAGAAAGGGACACATATTTTAGCAACATTTAGTGACTAGCCTGAAAGAGAGAGCTGCAGCAGTATAGTCCAAAACATCAGCTAATACTTGAAACTGTCAAATAAGCTGCCTTTCACATGTTGTGCCCATAATTAAATTACCAGTAATAAATAAAAGATGTACCACCAAAGGAAATGCTCAGTGTTACAGTTCAACATGATGAACAGAGAACAATTACCATTGGTACATTTACTTTAAAAAAAAGGAAGAAAACAATTTTAACAAAAGCTCTGAATCTCTGGAAATAAACCAAAATTATCAACCAAAACTATGGGTTGAATCGACGTCGATTCTAGGACATCTCGCGAGTTTTAAAATTTCACGTCGACTAGTCGCAGTTACGCGATTGTGTCACGTGATCAGCGCCGGGCGCTGGCTACAAAATGGATTCTTGCAAGCAGATGGAAGGCAAGGAGCAGGCCGAGTCTTGCCAAACGGGTAGAAATTAATCAACAGTGTGGAAATATTTCACTAAATTCAAATTCAAAAATACTTTATTAATCCCAAAGGGAAATTATTTGTTGTTGTAACTCGTTATCCTTGTTTCATTAAGAGATGTTATAGATACTGAGGCTGTAGACAGGAAGGATCTCTTGTAAAGGTCCATCCCACAGCGGATCCTAAGAAACTGGCTGCAGATGCTGTCCGATCCGTCCACCCAGATTCGGCTGGCCTTTCGGTTCCCCCGGGCTGTAGGACCGCCCGAATGCCGGGCAGAACTCTTCCCAATACTATGGTGCAATGACTAGGCCTGTTGCGATAAACAATGCACGGTAAATGAAAATTATTGACCTCGTTTTCATTTATCAACTTTATCGTTTCTTCGTTTCTTTCTTTCTACTGAAGACATTGGATGACAAAAGGCTCAAGTCCGGTGCTCTTCACTGACCCCACCCCTTTCTCTTTAAAATCCATTTTAACCATCCAAAATTGCGTTTTTGGGTCATTAAAAGCAGCTAACCGAGAAGCTAAGCTACAGGCTAAGCTAACAGGCGACCTCGGGGGTGGGGGGGGGGGGGAGACGGGACTCCTTCTCATCAAAGCTCAAAAATTCACGGTTGAAACCTGTGCCTTCGTGTAAAAAGTAGCTTTTTTCTGCAAAAAGAAGCAGAGAACTTTTCTGATTTTTTAAATTAAAAGCTTTGTGTGAAAAATGCTATGCTAAAGAGCTCAAACCACACTGAGCGTCTGCCATTTTGAGAACTACAAAAAAAGGAAAGAGAGACAGCCCATGTCACGTCATGTGGCCTCCCTCCCATTTTTCTTAAAGAGACACGCTGCTCACTCCCTCACTATCCATCCTTCGGTTCAAACAGTCTTATACCATCTGGTAGTCAGAAAAGGTACTACACTCAAAACAAAATAACCAACATTTCTTCTTAAATTTGACAATATTTACTAATTATTGTCAAATTTCAAACAATATTATATTTATCGCAATATTTTCTGGGACAATTAATCGCCCAGCAAAATTTATTATCATGACAGGACTAGCAATGACAGAAAATATCCATGTATTGAGTTGCACAGACATCCAATATTAACTTTTTTGCCAATCTTGATAAAAGACAGAATGTCAGTCAATTAAAAAAAAATAATAATAATCGGTTGAATTACAGGTAACCAAAACGTGACTGTATGAGAACAGGAAGTCAGCATTGCCGTTTGAAAGAACCATATTTCTAGTGGCTATTGTGCAACCTCAAATTTATTTTTACAGTGCCCCTTGATGAGAAATATTTAGATCCCATCCACCAAGCAGGTTAATTATTACACAACTTCAGAAGAGCAGTAGTCTCTGATGGGGTCTCTTACACAGTTCTAAGTAGACTTTGACTTAGTAATGAAAGATAAAGCTGTGAAAAAAGTATTATCAGTACTTCAAGAAAAATGAAAAAGTATATACAAGAACCCCACAACTCTATTTTCCTTCTTTAAAAGGAACAAACAAAAACCTAAAAACAGCATGACTCCACTTGTCAAAGTTACCCGATCAAGAAGGTAAAACAGGCTGTCGTAGACGGCGTGCTGCGTGTAGACAGAAACACTGTAGTCGTCCTCGTCCACCCCACTGTAACCCTTCAGGAAAAGGTTTTTCAAGGCCATGGTGTTTTCCTCTTTGTAGGCAACCACCAGCTGGTTGTTGAGGCCAAACAGGATGAGCTGCAAACATTTATCGCAATTGCAAGATGACAAATTAATAAGTAATCAAATTCAATCAAGAATGTCATTGCATTTTTTGAGATTGTAATATTTTAAAATGTAAATAGGTGCTCGTATTGGAAGTAACTTGAGGTTCACAGTCTTGCTATGGACTGCATGTCATTAGAGGTAAAAAAATAAAATAAACCTTTAACCTGAGACACAGCTACCTGAGTCTTCATGTGTCTAGATTTCAAAGTCAAAAACTAAGATATTTATGGTTAAGACTTTAAACTTAAGGCTTAATATGGAAGATGAATTACAATGATTATTGTGTCCACTTATCAGAAACAATCAATGTAAAAAAAACACTCATATTTTTTTTTTTTTTTGAATTCAGGTCTTTTAGAAAATGCAACAGGGATTAGAGTCTAAAAAAACATGAGCGTTTTTCCCATAATCTATTTTCAATACACTTGCATTTATTGTGCTTGATTGTGACGTTCAAAAACAAGATATTGTTCCAGAAAGCATCTTCCAGCTAGGAATGGTTTCCAAGTCTTTCCTAACCCCACAGACAGTCCACTGCACTCACTTGTGTAGTGATCATGACGATCTTCAGAATCTGGACCCCCATTTTCCAGGGAATGTGTCGTCGGGCCCTGTACTTCTCACACGGACTCATGAAGTAATACTTCAGGTCATCTCTCAGGCTCTCCTCCTTGATGAGATCTTGAGTAATGTCAGAGCTGCAACAAAAGAGAAGCAGATGACAAACAGAAACTTGTGTACAAGTGTTGCAGATGTCAGAGATACAAGTGTGCATAAGAGTGTAGTTCATTTCTCTGTGCGTCTGTGGAGGGGGGGTAATAATGCTAAGACTGAAAATGCAGAAGTGAAAGTGTGAGAAAGCAGACATTTCATAGGAAACCGTTATTCAATGGGTGAAGAACTGCATGTACTGAACACAGAGCTACATTCAGGGTTTAAACTGGGTTCAAGTCCAAGGTTAGCTCAGTACCTGAAGGCCCCAGAAGTTTGCCCACAGTAAAAATGTCATACCAAATACTTTTATTTCAACTTGATAAACTACTTTACAGGTAAAATTGTGAAGGGTTAAACACAGGTTTGGTCTTGAAGTATCTACTGTTGCTTTGAAAATAGTTTAACTAAAAAATGAAAATAAAAACAGCATTTGTCTTTGTTTTGTTTTTACTAAAGTCCAGACAAGAGTTGCTGCGGTAAACATCAAATTCATCCTCATTTAAATTACGTTTAAGTCCTAAATTAAGGTCCAACGCAGCGAACTTACCTGACAGAATTGCTTCTATTCAAATATCGAACGAGAAGCTCCATGACTGACGACCCCCGCGGAAGATATCATTTACACGGACGTGTGTCACAGGTCGAACCGACACTTCCCCCCAGACTGCACGCTCTGCAGCTTGAGTGTGTGCACGAGGCGCCCCAACAGCCAATCAGAAGGCTCGTTTCAGGAGAACCTCAGGTGCGCAATCTGTGGCTCGAGGACGGTATGGAAGAACAAGAATGCCCCACACAAAAAAGTAAATAAATAAAATAAAATAACTAGAAAAGAATAAAAATAAGACGATACGAAAATATGCAACCAAAAAAAGTTTAAAGAAATGCAATAAAATGTTAAACGTTAGAAATATATCTTAATATATATTAATATATATATATATAATAAATATATATTAATATAATATAATATATATTTTTTTTATAATAAAATGAAATTATATACATATATATATATATATATATATATATATATATAATTATTATTTTGTGCACGTTATTACCCTAATTGTTGTTTACGTTTTTGTCTGTTTTTGTAACTTATAATCACTATTTTATTGTGTGTTCTTCTTTTGACTTTTCCCTCTTCAGTGGTTGCCACAGCGAGTCATCCTCCTCAATCTTCTTCTGCATCCTGTCCTCACTCAAATTACCTTGATGTCCTCTCTAACTGCATCCATATGTCTCCTCTTTGGCTGTCCTCAGTGCCTTTTTCCTTGCAGCTACATTTCTAATATAATTCTACCAGTATACCCACTGTCCCTCCTCTGGACATGTTCATTTCAGTCTGGCATCTCTAACTTTATCTCCCAGTTGTTCAACCTGTGCTGTACCTCTGATGATTGCATTCCTAATCTTATCCGTCACACCTGAGAACTTCAACATCTTCATTTCTGCCACTTCCAGTTCTTCCTCCTGTCTTTTAGCCAGTCCAACTGTCTCCAAGCCATACATAGCTGGTCTAACTACTTTCTTGTAAACCTCTTCTTTGACCTTTCCCTCTATTCTTTCTCAACTCATCCTTCAGGACCACCCATATTCCATTTTTCTTTCTATCCACACCATAGTAGAACATCTACCTTCCTTCTCTGCATCATGTCAGCCAGCTCTCTACCATTCCCTGCCATTGTCCCTATATTCAGTTGTCACCCTCAGTCCTACGTTCTTGACTTTCCTCTCCTTCCCGTCTTCTGATACGTTTCCCTCCTCCTAGTCTTCGACTTCATGTGTTCATTTTGACATTTAAGGTAGAATCTCACTGTGTTTATGTAGGTCACTTGTTAGCAATTAAAAATTAGGGGAAAACTGAGAGAAAATGCAAACATTTTATCATGGTCTAACCAAACTTAAACAGCTGTAAGATCATCTTTTCTGATTCATCGCTTCTCATGGTGTGGTTGTGTTCCTCCTGCAACGTATTTTCAAATTATCTCAGCTGTGTATAAATAATTTAAAAATGCTCAGATGCGCAGCAGATTAGTTCTCCCTGTGATTAAGCCACAACTCCCAGTATCTACACCTGCTGCAACAGAACATGAGAAAACCAGTCAAAAATACGGCAGTAAACTGTAAAGCTGCAGCACTAAAATCCAAAACAAAGAGATGAACAATTTAGTGCAGCTTCAAATATGAAACCTTGCCTTTGCATACCAGAAAAAGAATACAATAAACATTTTACCATACTAATAAAATAAAAATAATCACACTTTTTGATTTTACATGTTATCTTTATTGAAGTTTTGTCTTATAAATTATTTTTGTAAGTTCAAATAAACTGCTGGATTTATGAACTTCACAATTATTTTCACTGCACTCAGCTACCTGTGCAGCAATTCTTAAAAAATAATAAATTATGATTTAGATAAGTTGACTTTAGTTTCAGAATTTCAAAGCTTTCATATACAAAAATAGAAAATGTGTTTACAGCATAAATACTTTCTGTACTGTCTATTCAGTTCTCCCTTAAAAAAATTAAAGAATACAAAAATCAACAATAAAAAAATTTGTTTTAAAAATTACAAGTTGTAACTTTGATATTCTTTCACTTACAGTGAAAACAGTTTTATGAAGCCAACAAGATTTTTGTTCATTTAGAACACTTTAAAACAAAGGAAAGCACCAGAGCGACGTAAAAAAATGCCATTTTTTAAATAAGTGTCACCCAGATCCTGGTTCAGTACAGCTGCTTTGTGGGTGGTACAATGATTTGCTTTTTGTAAATCTAACCAAAAACGTCCCAAAGTGTCAACATCAACCTGAGAGAACGATCAAAGTGTCCTAAAACAGCCACAACCAGTTTACCACACAGCAGAAAATAAGTTGTACTGCTGGTCGATGACTCTACAATCTGAATTGTTCCCATTGTGGAACATTTGTAAATGTTCCTGTCAGGGATCAAAACCATTTAAAAGCAACAAACACCAACAGCATTAAACAGTGTGTCTAATCCACTGCTGCTGGATTTGTTTCCTGAACTGGAACTCCGACAGTCTCGATGGGTCTCTGTGGCACCGGAGCCATCTTTTCTTCTGCTGAGACTTCTGGATCCTGCAGAGTCAGGTGATACATGGAAATACATGAATGTTATGCAAAATAATTACTCTTTTAAATAACAAACAAATTGTACCAGCAAATATCTTCTATTCAGCGCAGGTTTTTTATAAGCTACGCAGTTTGTTTGTTTTTTGGTTGGAAACAGTTTAGTGTTTGAGGAGATGTGATGCTGGAGTTGAACCGTAAACCAACGTCTTTTTTTTAATTGAATCATAGAATAAAGTTGAACTCCACTGTGCCAATATTTTGTACTATCTAAGAAATAAACGTAAAAGGGAAACATTAAGTTCAGCGTTTGAGGTGTTGGGAAGATGGAGTTGAACAGTCAACCTTCCAAATGACAGACGAGGCCTCTTTTTAAATAGTCACAGCAGATTCACGTTAAACTCCACTGTGCTAACATTTTGTGCTTTTTAAGAAACAAACTTTAAAGCTATTCTAACAACAAAAGTAATGCAATTTTAGAAAAGTAAAAACATCCACATGCTGTGGTCACAAACACGGGTCACATCTGTCAAAACATAAAAGGTAAAATTGCTGATATACCCTCAAGAAAAAAAATTTCTAATATGATTTTACCATTTTATGCTGTAGGGACATTTTCACCATCCTAGTTGTCCTGTACAACACTGCAGCATTAAAATATTCATAGTTACTGTATGTCCCTTAAAACAACTCTCAAACATCTAACTGGATGTAGTGTGTGCATTTTAAAATGGACTCACCTGAACATTATTCTGTGGAGGCTGTCTTTCTGCTGGCCGAGGTCTGGCTGCTGCATCGTCTCTGGGTTGACTCTGAGAATGTTTCTCCTCTTTAAAAGGTTTATTCTGTTTTTCTGATGAATCTGGTTCAGTCGGTTTGTTCTTTGGCTGCGTTGTGTTTGCAGCAGCAGTCGCTCCCTCTTCCTCGTTTTGCGTCTCCTGCTGCTCTTCCGTCCCTGACTCGGCAGAGATCTCTTCCTCTGCCTCAGGACTTCTCTTACGCCGTTCATCTGTCTCATCCTCACCAAACCGAGGATCAGCATTTCCCAGTGTCTCAACACGGATGGGTGCTGGTTTTTCTCTGAACCTGTCGGGCCGTCTCTGATGAACGTTATTCCTGTCTAACCTTGCATTGTCAGCTCGGTGCATTGGGACGTGCTGTATGGCAGGTGCAGGTGCAGGTACATCCCCTCCTGCCAAGACATGATGGTCCTCGTTCCTCAGAGGAAGACGTGGTGGATGCTCCAGCTCTGGAGGAGGAGGATCCCGTCGAGGACGGCGTAGAGGAGCCATGATGCCATGCTGGAAGGCAGCTTGCACACTTCCATAAACGAGCACCTGTGAACAAGTCACACACTCAATGGTAAGGGAATACGTTACTTTGATTTATGCAAGTAAATGAGCGTAACAATTATTTTTTTATTTACCAAAATAGAGAGCACAATAGTGATGAGGACTGGGATCTGAAGGGTAACTGGTAGATCTTTGAGGAGAGCTCGAAGAAAATCACTAATCCCTTGCCCAATGTGTTTCAATGGGTCCGTGAAGAAGGTTGTGAAGGTAACTGAAATTGCCTGAACAGAAAAAACATCAAGAGCAAACCATAAATACACCAACATACCAACTTAAGAAGAATATAATGGAGACAAAAGATTCATCACAACAGTCTTGTTTAAAGGCTCAGTGCACTGATCAAAACAAGTTATTGTCTTGTCTAAAGTGCCCCGAGACAACTTTGTTGTAAATTGGCGCAATATAAATAAACTGAATTGAATTGATTTTTTAGCAGCACCTCTAGTGGTAAATAAATGAGCTTTTTATTAGTCTTGTTTATTGTTTAGGTTTTAAATTTACTTTAAATTTTTAGAAGTTTAAAAAAAAACTACCCCAATATTATTTTCATTGATACTTATTGTGAATGCAAAAAGTTATAAAATTCTTCTTCTGTGTTCTCTCTTCAGGTCACAATACAGTATGGTATAGTATCTATGCATCTACCTTATAATCATAATTTAATCTCAATGTCAGTCACTACCTGTGCAATAACCTGTCTCACCACCTGTGTAGTATATGTTAATTTTGTGCAATACATGTATATTGTGCATTTTAGCTTATATTACTACCTTGAAATACTTATTCATTCAAATTCATCCTGCTTGCACCATTAAAATTCTACCTTGTTGTTGTTGTTGTTTACCATCTCTCTTTAGGAAATTGTAAATATAATTATTTTTTCACTTCTTGGTACTTTATTTTTGTACCCTTATTGCAAGCTTTACTATTTCTTGTTTGTTTGTTCTTTGATTATTTTTTTTTTTGCGAGTCAAATCGGTTCTTCTCATCCTGAACATGTCATTGTACTGTTAACCTTGTGTTAACCTTGCATATGACAAATAAACACAACTTGAACTTCCTGGTCAGTCGACCCTAAGTACTTGAAGTCCTGTACCTTTCCAAATCTCTGCTCCTTGTAATGTTCCACGTGCCTCCCTCCCATTCACCCAAATGTACTCGGTCTTACTATGCCAGACTTTTATTCCTCTACGTTCAAGTGCATACCTCCACCTCTCCAAGCTCTCTTTCACCCGTTTCCTGTTCTCACCACAGATCACGTCTTCTGCAAACATCATAGTCCACGGGGATTTCTGCCTGACCTCATTTGTTGGTTGGTCCATCATTAGAGCAAACAAGGGAACCAGAGCTGATCATTGATGCACTCCCACCTCCACCTTGAACTATCTGTCACTCCTACAGCACATCTCACTACTGACTTGCTGTCCTCATACATGTCCTGTTGTCTCCAGTCTAACACATCTCTAACACTCCAGGTTTCCTCACTCCATAGATCCTCCCTAAGCACCCGGTGAGAGAAGAGATACATGGCCTTGTACTCCCTAGTTGTTGCAACAAATCATATTTAAACAAAACATCATTCTGCTGGGAAACATTGGGATGTAATAATTAGCTTTGTACCGTTCATAAAACAGTGTTGCAGAATAGTAAGGTCACAAAAACTTCACATGGCATCTCAACAACATTACCTTCTCCCAGCCAGACATTTTTTTCATTGTGTCCACAGTGAATGCAGTTTTAATTGCACATAATACTTGGATCTGTGACTGTACATAAAAACCAGAAAGGTGTTTTTCAGGGTATCTGCACGTTTCAGCAAGTCAAATTTAAGACTTTTTAAGACCTTTGTAATGCCATCTTGAATGAAATTTAAGACCAAAACCCATAAATACAGGTGACGTTTTGGGGATTGTGCTGTATTACAATCAATCAACCTTTATTTAGACAGGTAAATCCCATTGAGCCTCGAGGACTCATTTACAAGAGAGACCTGATTTCAACAAAGAAAGATGACAACAATGGACAACAGCAACAACAATAAGCAGTTATAAAAACTCATACTACAGTTTTTTTTTTGTTTTTTTTTTTTTAAACAAATAGGATGGCTAAAAGGAAAAAGGTAACAAAAACAAAAAAACAGCTAGATTCCAAGACAAATGTATAAAACTAAAAACAGGAACATGTCTGCATTGGTCCCTGCCAGGAGTCCAACAGATTCTTAAAGCCACTTAGAGAGGTCAAGGTCGAGAGCTTCAAATCTTTTTGTAAGATATTCCAGGAAACAGGAGCGGAGTAGGAGAAGGTCCTTTTGCCTAGTTCAGTCCTCATTGAGGGAACACTGCAGGTAATAATGTCCTGAGAGCGCACTCCGTAGCTGCACTCACGCAGAGACATGTAGGAGGAGATGTATGAAGGCAGCAGACCAAGAAGTGATTTAAAGATGAAAATGTACCAGTGAGAGAGTCTGCGTGAAGTTAATGATGTCCAGTTAACCAATGAATACAGGGTGCAGTGGTGGGTACGATAATCACAGCCAGTTATGAATCTTAGTGCACCATGATAGACAGCATCCAACATCTGCAGGGTTCTTGTAGGAACCAAGCAACCAAGCATAGCATGGGTGTCACTCAATGAGACACATTCAAGTTTAGTTTTTGCCTGTTTATTCAACATAAAGTAATATTATGTGCTCTCTGGTTTAATAGCTGCATGAACAAGTACAGTTGTTTGGTTGGAAACATCAGTCCGTCCATCCATTATCTTTAACCGCTTCTTCCTTTGTGAGTAGTGAGGGTCACTGGTGCCCATATCCAGCAGTCACCATGCGAGAGGCGAGGTACATCCTGGACAAGTCAAATGTCCATCACATGGCCACATACAGAAACAACAACCATTCACATTCTCATTGACTGGAAACATCCAACAAAAAATTACATCTACTGAATACATTCATGGCATGAGGCTTGTGTCTTAATCTCCAGTTTTGCCTTCATACACAAAGATGTCATCCAGCCAACTGTCGATAGATTTGCACCAACATAGGATTTAGTCGCATAATAGCTAGCAACCAAGCTTATATATCAACAGCTAGTAGAAAGTAGCCTGAATAGCCTCAAGTCACAGTCTGTTTGAACACAAAAACTGTATAAAACAGTAATAGTTACCTCTCAGTATGGTTTAAATATAAGCAAGCTTAGAAACATTACCTTGTTATTGCTAAAACACAGATGATAAACTACAAACACATGAAACTGACTCTCTCACAGAGAAAACTTTGTGGGTTTGGGGGAAAAATTCAAGTTAAACAGAGACACACATCTCTGCTATAATCTGGGGCACGCACAGGTTTGTCTGTTAGCGTTAATATGGTTTAATTATAAAAAAACTTAAGCAGCAGACGCAGACTTTCTCACCGTGAGACACTCTGGCAGTGCTCTCTCTCGCTCTTAGACCCGGTGTTTGGTCACGCTCGCACATGTTTGCACGATATTGACGATGCTCCCAACACATTCATGTTTAATACAAAGTTAGATTTATAGATATAAAAGTACTGAAGAGGTCGGGTTGTGGTGTAGAAGGAAGGAGGTGGGTAATGGTGTATCATTTCCGGTATCTACTCCACAGCTACAGTGAAATGGTCACGTGTAAACACATAAGCTTAACATGTAGATGTTAAATAATTTATTACATGTCACCACCTTCAGTAAGGGTAGCGGGCTGTCCTTGGAAAATAGCACTGGAAACACTACTTGGTGCTCTTACTTGCAGTCTGTCTCTGCTCTGGACCAATCATGTATCAGACGGCACAATCCGCCCTACTCCGCTCTGACTGGGTAAAACTGTGACTGGTTCTCTTCATTGGTTGAAAGTAGTGTCAGTTTAATCTCTGGATCATTATTAGATGGAGTGACTTTAATTACGTTTTTTTTTTCTCCACATTTTTACAGATGATGGAAATCCGTCCTGGCGACAGTTGCCAGGACGGATTTCCATCATCTGTAAAAATGAGGTGAGGAATCCATCCTGGCGACAAAGAACGTTAATCCCTCCTGCCCTGACAAACTTTAAGTAACGTATTTAAGACCATCTTACACATTTTTTAATGAATTTAAGACATTATGAGGCCTTAATTTTAGATACAAGAATTTAAGTGTTTTTAACGATGCACAGACACCTTGTTTTTAAAGTTGAAACAGATTTGTGTACAGCCTGAACAGGGAATCAAAGACACTTGCTAGCTTGATGACCTACCTTGGTTGGAGGTACCAGAAGGAGGGGGTTAATAAGGAGAACTTTATAGTATTCCTCACAGGGATCATCTTGAAGAGTCCAGGTAGTTCTGTACCACTCTGTGGATAAGTTCACAATTTTGTCATAAGTAAACAAATAGTACAGTTACACATACCATCTTTTGTACTGATGTTTATTAAAGCTAATAGGATTTTAATAACTGATGTTTTGAAAATAAAGGATTAAAAAGAGTTGCCTGAGCACAATGCAATTTAATGGCACTAAATAACTTATCTTTAGCATTGAGAATGAGTTTTATAAAAATTATAGTACATGCACTAGGATTAGTTACACATGAAAGAGTAAATTTTAGACCCTGTTTGCTAACAATTTTAAACAAAGTATTTTCTGTCAGTGCTGAGAGAGGAATTTTTAGAAAGAAAAGTATTTTATATTCTTTGTAAAAGACAAACTCTCAAATTTTCTAGCATCAACTCAAACTTTTTTTTTATTGCAAAAGTAAAAAATAAATAAATAAATAAATTCTGAAATGTTCTTATCAATAATTCTTAACAGTTTACCTTTAAGACTATCACTCCAGTCCATTTTCTTCACACCTGTACATTTATCATTGAAGTTTTCCATCTTCACTATCTTTTTCTGGTGCCCAGCAAAGGCAGTCTGAACAAACAGAAAAGAAATCTAATGTCTGAAAACTGAAAAGAAGATGAACCAAATGCAAGAGGACTAAAAAGACCTATTCCTTACCTGATACAGATACAACCAGTTCCAGACTATACTGACAAAGAAGCAAACAGCAAACATCCTCTTGAACTGCACAAACCAGGAAACTGTTGACCACAACTGGGTGCAGATGATGGCTGACAAGGTCAAAATAAACATCCCAATCTGGAAAAGAAGGAAGAAAATTAATCAATCATCAATCATCAAGGCTGTTTGATGTGCGTCTCTAACTATGCATGCAAACATTATTTAGGTTTTACTTTTAATACTGTGTCAAGCTCCACGCCAAAAGTGTCTTCAAAACGCCACTTCCAGGCTTCATAATCATGTGGTTTGAATTCCACCAGCATCTGACTCAGAGCATTGTCCAGAGCCCCTGTTCTCCATCTGTCTTCACCATTCAGAAGGGACTGAATCTCTGCCATGGCTTGTTTGGACAGTTTGACTTTTGCATCATAGAAGATGTCCGTGGAATCACTGGGCTGATGAGAAAATAGGAGAAGTTAAAAAAAAGGGGCAAATATGCACATTTTTGTTTCATTTACTGCATGCTGATTGAACAAACAATGTTAGATTTAGATTCTTAAAGACACTAAGATTATAAAGCTTGAAAAAAAACTACAGTAATTTAGGTGAGACCTGCATAATGATGCAGGAGAGGTTTAAAAGAGCACAATTCATCTCATAAAGCCCACCTACCACACCGATGCTCTGTATTTCCTTTAACAGTCGACTTAGGAACCTCTTGAACACTGGATTGCATGTAGGTTGCTGTGGAATGTCTGTGATCATCTTATTTTGTTTTTCAATCTGAATGAAAAGAAATAATATTTTACAAATCTCACTGGTTATTAAAATGTCTTGATCAGGAATAAATCAATCTTTCATATTTACAATGGACATGGTTGAAGGTTGACTCAATATAAAATGAGAATCTATGTCATCACTTTGATTCATTATTTGCTTGTCTTCCTTTTCTTTCAGATGTTCCTGTGTCAGGGCTCACCACAGCGAGTGATCTTCCTCCATCTTACTCTGTCCTCTGCATCTTTTACCCTCATTCAAACACTTCCTCTATGTCCTTTCTAACAACATCCATATTTCTCCTATGTCTTTATTTCTGGAAACTGCATTTCTAGCATCCTATTACCAATACACCCATTACTCTGGACATGTCCAAACCATCTCAGCCTGGTCTCTAACTTTATCTGCACGTTGTTCAACCTGTGATGTAACTCTAATGATCTCATTCCTAATCTTATCCATCCTTGCCACTCCTAAGAAGAACCTAAATATCTTCAGCTTTGCCACTTCCTGTCAATGCCACTGTCTCCCAAACCATACAACATTGGCTATGTGACCACTTGTAAACATCTCTATTGACCTTTGCTGCCACATTTATCACAGATCACTCAAATTTTTCTCTCTTACCTCTCTCACCTCTTACCACCCTTCCCATTTTCCTGGTCAGTCGACCTTAAGTACTTGAAGTCCGAGAACTTTCAGATCTCCACTCCTTGTAGCCTCACTGTTCCACCTGCCTCCCTTATTCACACACATGTACTCTGTCTTACTACGACACTTTCATTCCTCTTCTTACAAGTGCGTACCTCCACCTCTCCAAGTTCTCTTCCACCTGTTCCCTGTTCTCACCACAGATCACAACGTTCCACCGATTCTTGATGCAATCCCACCTCCATCTTGAAGCTATCCATCACTCTTACTGCACATCATCCTGCTGTCCTCATACATGTCCTGTACTAGTCTAACATACTTCTCTGACACTCCAGATTTCCTCATACAACTCCAGTTTCAGTTTTGCTTATAATCAAATACTTTAGTGCTGTGCTCGGGGTGTCATTGTTTCATTTTGTTTAATTGAATTCCCAACCCCCCACACCCCACCCCCAACCCCCAAGATATTCAGTTCAATTGCTTGACGGAAAGTTGATAAATCCATAGATCTTGTTTGTTTGTGGTTTCAGTTTAGGTTTACATTTTCCAAAGAGAATATGCTTAAACTATCCATCTGCTGCTGATAATATTCTTGGATGTAGTCAATTTTGTGAGCAGAACCACACAAATGTATGTTAACAGACACCAACCTGCTTCTGAAGTTCCGCTACGTGTTGGATGCAGGACATGAAGTCAGCCTGGTTCGGGTCTTGATTCTGCTCTCTTTTGGTTGCCACATCAGTAAAGGTCGAGGACTATAAAGCGACAAACACACCATCAGTGACACAAACGTCAAAACAATACAAATATTCCCGACAGGTTCAGTAAAAACATTAAAAGTCTGCCCACCTCAGGAGGTTTTCTCATTGTTTTGGTGCTTGAGTCATAGTTGACCATGTCATAAGGGTCAAGCCAGTCGTTGTCCATTTGTTGACATATAGCAGGCAGTAAGAAGCAGCAGAGCAGGACAGCTAGCTGCATTCTAGCCAAAATAAGCCGAACCAGAATTAACAAAAAAAGACTGGTCTGTCCAACAGCTCCACAAAACCCCACAAAAAGCAAAGTACAGTTATGGAGTATACATTTCCTTGGCACCAATTTTCTTTGGTACGTCCTTTTTTAATCAAAACATTTCGGCGTTACTATCGAAAGTAAAAATTACTACCCGTAAACGACTGTAGTCACAACCGGTCAAACACTATCAACAAAACACCGATATCAACAAAACACCGCTAACAGACGCGAAATCAGAGCCGATAAGCTAGCTACTTTACGTCAACTGGAACCTGTTTACGTGTCGAAAAGGCTCATGGGAAACATAGTTTTTCTATATGCGGCTCTTTCAAGCTTTGACCAAAACTAACATAAAACTGAATTTTATAGGACGTTATACCCACAACAAAAAATGACTAGATTTAGCAATTTTCCTGTAATTTCCTTTGCAAATATGTGGAAACTAGTACTAATAAACAAAGTCCATTATACACACTTTTACAGTATGCTTTATTCCTCCAAAGTAGGATACTGTACTCAATTTCTCCACAAAAAAACAACAAAAACCCCACATATGCCTGCACAGTTCAGTTTTTTTTTTTTTTTTTTTTTTTTGGGGGGGGGGGGGGCGGGGGTTATTGGCAAAGATAAATTTATTTCTTTATAAGAATCCAGTCTTCTGTGATGGACTTTCAACCTGGACTGGGTGTGCTGCGCCTCTCGCACTCTGGTTCCTAGATATGGGAAACCAGTGAACCCCGTGGCCCGAAAAGGAAGTGGGTAAAGACAAATCAAGATATTTTCCACTATGGAGTATGCGGTTTGTGGAAGTTTGTTGGTGGCTCCTCAGATTGAAGAAGTCCTTTGGATGAAGGACAAAATGTCTCAGCAAAACAAAAAAAGAAACCGTCCAGATGACCTGACTGAACATTGTAGGATTTTTACCTGGATTATTGAGCATGAATTGGTGTAGTCCAACTGTTTCAACGAGCAAAAGGTCGAGGTATTTCTGCAGTTATTTATTATTAAATTAAAGCTATTAAAGCTTAACTAAGCTATTAAGCTTAATTAAGCTATTAATTATTATGGTAGTGTTAATATCCATCCATCCATGGATGGATGGATATTAACACTACCATCTAAAATTCCCTACACTTTGAAAAAGAAAAAAAAAAAAACAGTTAAACTAAACTGTAAATTATGTTTCAACCACATATTTCAAAAGTACCTGGCACATACTACACGATATGTGTGAATCTCAAATGAATAACAAAACAGAAAAACTGAGAAGAAAAAAAACTTTAACCAGTTTTGAAGAAAACATTTATTCCAAAATGTGTACATTTACTATTTACAAAATGTTATAAACACATTTATTGTTGATAGGACTGAAATACAGATGATTTGCTCAGTGGAACTGCATTTTTAAAGATGTACAATACAACTAGTATTTAAAATTGACAAGTGTCCATCCACAACTTGCAGAAACTTTGATCACACTGATCTGAGACCCAAGTTGTTTTTCTTGTTTTGTTCATAGCAAAGGAGCATCACAAAGAAAGCCTCGTGTGCAACAGGGAAGATGGGAGAAGGAAAAAGCCGAATGGTAAAGTGTTATGGGTTCATTTTTATTTTCCTCTTTTGCCTTTACCACCCTGCATTCCTCCTTTACCACCCTTCATTCCTCCTTTACCACCCTTCATTCCTCCTTTACCACCCCTGGCCTGTTTTCCTTTTCCTTTCCCTCCTTTGGCGTGTTGTTCTTTCCTCTGCATTCCCCGCATGTCTTTCTTCATGCGACCATCCACCACTTTGAAGATTCCCTTGACGCCACTGGGCCGCCTCACCTTCTTGCCAGCCCCCTTTTTGGCTACTACATAGGTTACTTCTCTCTTTTCTTTTTTCACACCTGCTTTCTTGTAGATACTGACAAAATGAGAAGAAGAAAAATATATATTATTGTGATTTTATTCTTGCTGAACATCATTAAGCAAATTAATGGGAGTTTCATTCCAGTCTCAGGAAAAACGTATACCTCTTCAGTTGAGACATTTTCTCTCTTTCAGAGATGTCCACAGTATTAACAACAGCTTCTGCTTTCTTCTTGGCTTGCTCCATCTTCTTCAACATCTAAAAAGGTCCCACAGAAATCATGGATTTAACATTTGATCATTCGATGATCCAGTCATTCCAATCCAATCTTTTTGCTAAAACGACATTTATGACCCCAAATACCGTAGCGCCAACTTTATACGATCTGAACATAATAAATGAGCTTTATCCTACCCTCCTCTTCTTCCTGGCTTTGGCTTCAGCAACTCGTTTGATTGGCCGGGCGTTGATCTCTTTCCATTTCTGCTTGTACTCCTCCACCATCTCTTTAGTGACTGGCACAGGCCTCGTTCTGTGTTTGCGTTCATCATCCAGGAACCACTCGGGTACTTCCCATGGTTCATCGGAGACGGTAAACCTGTAAGAACAAACAAACAATCACCTTTCTACGCAAGTACATCATTTTTAAAGCCGCCCAGAACAACACCTCATTTTGTGTCGCCTCATTCTTATGAGGCAAAAACATTAAATAAAACATTAAATAAATACCGTATTTTTTGGACTATAAGGCGCACTTGGAATCTTTTAACTTTCTCAAAAATCAACAGTGAGCCTTATAATCTGGTGCGCCTTATGTATTAATTCTGGTTGTGCTTACTGACCTCGAACTGATTTTATGCGGTACAAGGCGCTCAAAATTCTGTCAAAAGTTTTAGTTTCGCTTAATGCGCCTTATAGTCTGAAAAATACAGTATATATACGCAGTATCAAAGTTAATCAGCATTAGTTAAGACTTTCAAAACAACGCACACAGACCTGTGGAAGGAATTGTCCACCAGGTCTCTTGCTTTTTTCTTGGATGTAGCAATCTCACAGCCTAAGGCCAAGCCTTCTGCATCCAGGATCCTTGCTTTCTTGCCTGAAGAACACAACAACACCCATTATTACAAATCATCAATAATAAGACAGCAAACCTGTACTAATGTTGAGAAGGGAAGTAATGACCTAAAGTAAATGTAACCAACAAGGAACCTAAATAAGACGGTGAGCAAAGTTTTCATGAGACTTACTGATACTTTCAACAGGAACAACCTGGAGGTCATCATCAGCATCTTTTGATGCCAAACCATCCTCTTTGGCTTGCTTCATCTTTGTAATCTCCCTGAAAAAAAAAGATCAACAGTACCTGATGCATTAGTCGTGGCTAATTATTTTGTTCAACAATAATCAACCAAAATTGAACTTCGTTCCATTAGTTATATACACTTTGGGCATAAATCACCAGAAACAGCAAATGAAGCTTTACATTTCATCGTCGCTGCTGTCTGAGTCACTGTCACTTTCCTCAGCAGCTTCCTGTGAAGGTCCTGCCTTTTCTTCATCTGGAGCAGCAGCTTGATTCACCTCTTCCTTCTCTTCCCTTTCTTCAAATTTCCTTTTTGTGCCTTTTACTAGAAAACAATCAAGTTTGTTACTTTATGCCAGACCCAGATTTAATTTGGCAACTACTTGTAAAAAAAAAAGATACAGCTTCTTTGTTAATGAAGGATGAGAGGGGGTTACCTGACTGTTTGTTCTGGAGCCATTCAGTCTGTCTGAGCTCGCCCTCTGCATCTCGTTCCAGGTCAATTTCTGAAAAGATGCCCTAAAAAAGAAATGTAGAAAATTAAAACTTTTTACCTAAATAGTCAAATCGAAAGTACATCATAACATAAAACTATCAAGAGGACATATCAGATGAAAAATGAGTTCGTTTAAAGAAAGGATGAATGAACAAACCTTGCTGAACCACAAGTTAGTCTCCCGCTCCTTCTTCTCATCTGTTCCCTCCAGTTCAACCAGCAACCCACTCTCCTGCTCATCCTCCCTCTCCTCTTCTTCCTCTGTGAATTTCACTCTGGAAAAATGCAAAGAAACATAAAGACTGACCATTTTCAAGGAAACATAAAGACTCAGAATAAAAGATGGCATATGGAGAATTTGAAATACAAGTATGACTTGTTTTTAGCTGTAAATATTAAAAATGTAAAAACATTAAAAACAGCTGCAACCATGTTTAACAACAATATTGTTGTACGCTAGAGTTAATATTAATGAAAAATCTCAAATAAATGCTAAAAACACATTTAATTCAATATTAATCTTTTGTCTTATAGAAACAACCTTGATCAAAACACGTGTGACGATATCTTAAAAACAAATTGAACAAACTTACTTCTTTGGTTTTTTCTTTTCCAGCTCTTTTTGTGTCTGTTCCACCTCTTCCAGATCATCGTCATCTAAATCTGATGCCAGGGACATTTCATCATCATCATCCCCCTCCAGGTCTGAGAGGTGAATATCATCATCTACTTCAGCCAGACTGTCGGCGACCTGCATGTCCCCCTTAGAGAGATCAGCCAACACCTGGTGGACAAAAGGTCACACCAAAGAAGTTTCAAACTAGAACAAAGTGTGCAGCCTTGTGTTGCAAATATGACTAATAACCGAGAATAGCAGTTTAAAATATTTGGTTTGACTCCATAGCTGTCCCATCCTGTACGTATGGAAAGGTTTTCACCTTTTGCTTCTTGATGGAGGATAAAGTAAACAAGGATGGGTCAGCGGAGCTGGCGATGGAGACACCAGGCAGATCCATCTTCAGCTCCACTCTCTCCCTCTGCTTTCTCTTCTCCTTCAACAGCTTCTTCTTCTTTCTGATGACGATTCAAAAGCCATGAGCACGATAAACAAGCAGCATTTACAGAAAAAATTTTAAACGTTTAACAAAGGAGTCTAGCCTTTTTAGGTCAGCCACTTCCTCAGCTTTCAGCTCAGCCAGTTTTTTATCCATTTCTTCCTCCTCATCGTCTTCTTTCTCCTCCTCCTTCTTATTCTTCTTGCCTGACTCAGCTTCTGAGTTATTCCCTTCTTCATCTGAGCTTAAACTATAAAAACAAAATGTTTTTATGTTAGTCCTGTGTGAAAGGTTCCAGTAAAAACGAGTTATAGTTCTGAGCTTGGTAAAAATGAAAGCGCACTTAATGTCCTGGTCAAGTTGTTTGGCCTCCTCCTTCAGTTTCTTTGCCAAATATTTTCTTAGCTTCGTCCTCCAGTTCAGCAGTAGGCTGCAGATGTGAGAATACAAGAGAGCACAACCGTGCAAAGTTAAGTTCAACTTTATTCAGATTCGAGCCAAATTGATATTTTACTATTCACAGAGAAAGCATTACGTTTATGCAAAGTTTTGCGTATCTGCAAAATCTAATCAATCTTTCTGAAGAATTAAAACACATTTTCAATCAGTGTGACTCAATGAATCAGAATCAAAAGAACAACTTGAGACCCGAATGATTACAACTTCAATATAAACAGTCAATCAATAAAACATAAATGTAACACGTACTATAAAAACAAAATAATTGTTTTACCGGAGTTCTTTGCGGCCAAGTACTTTGATGTCACGGCAGCACTCCTTTATCTCAGTAGTGGTGGCTGAATGAGACTCCAGGTCTGGATTATTAAAAGTGATCTGTGAGAGAGCAAACCTTGTATTTGTTGAACTTCAGACCCCAAAATAAAAGCACATCTGTAATAGATTTGAACCCTTTCCTTAAAATTATTCTCTTACAGATGATTAGAAACCCAACAGTTCTGTTTATTATGTAGAGAAAGTTTTTGACAACAACAGAAATCTCACCTCGCTAGCTTTTCCCAGAAAATCGACAGGGTTTTCAGCTTTTAAAAATTCTGTTGTGGTAAAACTGTGGAAGAGCGTCAGGTCACCGTCTGTGTATCCCTCTGCCTGGAACACAAGAACAGCTGCTTTATAGAAATAAAAAGGACCTCTGAATGAATTCACATGTCAAATAATTCAGATAAAACATCCCAAAATGTGTAAATTGACTAAGATTATAAAACTGTTTGAATGTTTTTGTTACAAAGACTGTTTCTCTGTGTACTTGCCTTTGGCTTCTTAACAGGAATCAGCTCCTTCACAGTCTTGGCCTGCACCTCCACCTCTTTGAACGCATGTTTGGGGTCAAAGAACTTGTTGTCGATTTTGTCTGGAGCAAGAAAACCTAAGAGAGACAGCAAAACCTGGCTTAGAGTTGATCTGAAGAAGTAGTCAAGAAAAGGATCTCTTCTCTTAAATCATGACAACAAATTGTTCCTCTGTAGCTGCCGTCTACCTTGACAGATGACGAAGATCTCAGCTGACTCGTTTCTTGATGCCTGCGGCTTGGTGGCCTGCACCTTCTTGAAGAACTGCTGGAAGATCCAGAGCAGCGGCTGGTAGTCCTTGGAGCGGAAAACTTTTGTGATGAAAGTTCCACCTTTGTTCAGAAACTCACAGGCCAGCTTCAAGGCCATGAGAGTCAGGTGAGCTGAGGAAAAGGACAATAATTTAGAAAATGGGCTCAAAAGAAGTCATCAGGATGAACAAAGATAAACAATGGCATGTATATATTTATTTTAAAGAAATACATGCATGTTTTACATACATCATCTCATGTTATGGTAGATTCTGTACTGACCAAATGCTCCGTTTAATGAAGTCTTTTCTTTATCTTACCCTGGGAAAAGGCGTCATGTTGCCAGTTGGTTCCCACGTTTGGGGCTCCATCATTCAAAACAACATCCACTTTCCAAGTTTGAAGCTCCTTTCGAAGAGCCTGTCCATAAAACAGTAACGATCACAAACACAAACTCCCACAATTTCACATTTTAGAATTTTTTTTTAAATATAATGAACAGTAGTTTTCTCCATGTCTAGAAAACAACTTCCATTACATTGCAGCAACATTCACACCTGTTTGCACTTCTCAGTCGTAATGTCTTCTTGAAGTGTCACCACATTGGGGATGGGCTTAATGGGGACCAGGTCAACACCTGACAGAAAGACACAATGCCTCAGATATCGCTGCATCTGCTCTATAAGCTTCAGCAAATATAGGACAATTGATTATCCACGCTGAGAACATGACACTCACCAATGATGAGACTTGAAACAGGCATAAACTTGGATGCTACTTGCAACCTGGAGGACATGTCAAATTAAAATTACATTATTCAACTCTCTTTATTTTACAAAGTGCATATTATTAATAATCTGACTGTTTGAATCCTACATCTAATATTAATTTAGGCAGGTGGCTACAGTCATGTTTTATTTCAATTTGAGTTTACCAAACAATTGGAAAATTGAGAATGAATTGTTATATAACATGTTTCTTCTTTAATATTAGTTTATTATCCTGGAATATGGAATTATAATGTGTTCAACAGTTAACCTAATTTTATACAGTTTTAGCAATCCCTACAGTTGTTTCATTGATGCAGACAACTAAATATTTTAGAAAAAGTAAAACCTCTTTTCTAATCACACAATGATTTTTCCATCATGGTTGTTGTTAACATGTTAATCTCTGTAGTAATTACATATTAATGACATGATCTTAACTATTCTTGAATTATATGCATTTACTTTTTAGACCAACTAGTAAAATATAAGGGCTGTACACGTCTGCTTTGATCTCTGGGCATATTAATGACAGATTATTCAGATTTGAGAGTTGACGATCTGCTTACCATCCTCCAGGAGCAGCACAAAGGTCGATCAGAGCTCTGGCTTTTTGTAAAAACGTGAATTTACGGTTCAGCTGGATGAGTTTAAAGGAAGAACGAGAGCGATAACCTGAAAACAAACAAACAATTAAATAAAATATGCGTCACTGCATTTCGCTAAAATCTGTTTAGCTAAAAACTCCAGCTGCTCCGGTGTTTTTGTCAAATTGAGACGCTACCTGTTTCTTTCGCCAGATGGTAAAATTTATCCTTTCTGGTCTTTCCAACCTTTAGTTTCTTCCCCATTTTTGTGCTTTTTCACGGGACCCGAACGCAGAAAAGTCACAATTAGTTCAAACTCATGAAAACAACACGTGCAAACGACTCGGCGCAGATTTATTACGTCACACTATTCTTCTTCTATTTTCAACCTTTGCTCTGTTGTTCAAGAAACATTAGTTGCGCCACCTGCTGGACACTACTCAAAATGCAAAAAAAATAATAATAATAAGGTATTCAAAGAGTAATTTTGAATTACAGTACTTAAAAGAAAATTGTTTATACGATTAATTTTTTGTCTGCTTGCTGATAAAGATCTAAACGGCTGCATTTTTTTTACACAATATGAGTCAATGTATCAGGAAAACTAATGGCGTGAACCCTTTGAAATTACACTGTCTCATGCAAAATATATTTCATGTCATATACTCTGCTATGAGCACCGTTAAGTTTATTTTAATTGAATAATTACAGCCGCAGACCTTCCCATGAAATTTCTGTAGGTGGATACATTAAAGTCACAGTATTATTTTGCAAATAAAATTGATTTTTTTTTTTTCAGATTTGTGATATTTTTCATTTTAATATTTTATTGTAAAATCTCCTATATATCTGATTTACTTGTTCCTTAATTGTAGGCACAATAAATAAGCTTAACAATCAAGCCACTTCAACTATAACATATATGAGTTACTTTAAGAAGTTTCAAATGTGGCCTTTTTTCTTAGATCAACAAACAAACCAACACTTTACTGTTATATTTCATTGCTTTATTCGTCACAGCTGCATGAACAGTGGGGTATAACAGCCTTCAGAGAAGATTACAACTATCAGAAAGGTCGGTTTCTGGACCGAGTGTTGATCAGTCCCAAAACAGAGAAGGCACTGGCTGCTGCCGTCACCATACTGATGGCCCCAATGGCCCGTGAAGCCTGTAGAGACAAGAGGGAGGACTCAGAATCATCGAAGAACAGCAGAGGTCAGATTTCAACAGCACACTTTGCTTTTCTCTTCTTTGTTTTTTACAGGTCTTTGACAGAGCGTTCCAACAGTTTGATGTAACAAGTGAACTGTGTGCATTTTGCCATGAGACACAAGCAAAACAAAGAGAGAGAAACCTGCTCAGACACCCCCTCTCCATAGCGTAGAAGTGTCACAAAGTGCTCGCAGTTGCTCCCCAGCAGGTCATAAGACACCTCCTGGTCGATGAGGGCTTGAGCTCGCTGGATGATCTCACAGACAGGCAGAGGCGTGTGGTTGTCGTCGTACTTGTTGTTGACGCGGTACGAGTCATTTCCTACCACCTCTTTCAGCAGCTGCATCCTCACCACAGCCTTTCTGCTGAAGACGGACTTCACACTGGACATGGCGGCTGCCTGGCTCTCATCTGTGCGTTAAAGAAATAAAATCAGAACCTTTCTTGTGCAACAACTCGTGGGGGGGGGGGGGGGGGGAGGACGATCAGTTTTAGATTTTTGGATCAGTGTGTTTAGGTGTCAAAGGAAAAAGAACCAAGAAAGATGTGGAGTAAGGTCACTGTGATCATATCTACTGACCAACGGGAGTTAGGTTGATGATGTAACCATCTCCCAGGTAGAGAGCCCAGTGCTGATAGGCTGGTCTGAAGATCTCGATGAGGTCACCCGGCTGGGGCTCACTGGAGGTGTCAGGAAGGTCAGGGTCACTAGAGGCCATCTAAAACAGAGAGCAAATAAAGTGGCACTTGTTTAATTTAGAAATAAATCATGTTCAAGTGCAGAAATATTGCTGTTTTAAAACTCAACTATTCAGCTTTAAACCTGATGTTATAAATTGATATAAACTGAAAGAAAGTGCTATATGTTGTCATCGTATGTTTCTATACAATGACGAAATGTGTGCTCTGCATTTCACCCATCACACATGAGATACACCCAGGTGGAGCAGTGGGCAGCTATGTAAGTGCTCGAGGAGCAGTTAGGGATTGGGTGTCTTGCTCAGGGACACAACGGCATATGTGCATGGCGGAGAGTTGAACCTGTGACTTTCTGGTCCCAAGTCAGCTGCCCTACCTCTACACCACAGTGGTACTCCAAGCTGTAAATAACTCAAATCTCCACACTGATACCTCCATTCAGCTCACTTACCGCAGAGTTTGGTCGTTGTTTATCCATCCCACATCATGCTGCCACAAATTCTGCGGAGAAAAGAGAAAAGACAGAAGCGTTTTATGTCACCTGATAAAACTACATGGATTTAAATCTATTAAGTTATAACACTTGATAAGAAAGGACAATTTTATTTCTTGTGTTCTCATCAAATTTCATCCAAAAAGCAAAATTACTGCATTTTCAATCAGAAGAGAATGCTAGAGTGGTAAAACGCCTCCCCCCCCCCCCCCCCCCCACCGCCCACACACACATTCATACAAAACACACCAGCAAACACAGACAATGCACACATACTGTAAGCTCCTGTGTCACCTGTGCTGCTACAATAGCACCATCACAATGCAGAAACCAAGAGAAAATAGTTTGAATTCATTTGATCTTAAACAGAAAACAGTCACTTCAACTGTCACTAAATGTTTTTTTTTGTTGTTTCTAGTCAGTGTCAGAGAAAATAATTAAAAGGTTAATATTTTAGTGATTTAGGTAGAGGTAAATGTTCAATTTGGATCAAAGTTAAGCTCGAGAGGGGTGAAATTTATATCCATCCAGGAGAGCATCCTATTATTAATGTATGATGACAGATGGCACAATAAATGCCAAGTATTATTTATCAAACTGTAACATGTTACAAACACAAAAGCACATTTACATGTATCA
Organism: Nematolebias whitei; assembly: GCF_014905685.2. NCBI lineage: Eukaryota > Metazoa > Chordata > Actinopteri > Cyprinodontiformes > Rivulidae > Nematolebias > Nematolebias whitei. The sequence continues at coordinate 19,367,459 of NC_056500.1, forward strand.
TATGTGTATTTGTAGTGTTATATATCTTTAGATTCTGTTACTGTGGTCATACACTGAATATTCAAGGCAAAGGCAGAGGTAATACTTACTCAAACATCAGCAGCTTTTTCTTCCTCAACATTTTAACTCTCCATCTTAAATCCGCACAAAACCTTTTAAAAAGATCCAGAAACTAAAGAAGAATAAGATCGCTGATCCCAAGTTTTCAAAAGGACAACTAGTTTGTGAATGTCTCAAAGCCAAACAGGAGGCTGGATGTTCTGCTGCAGGTTGTTCTGTGTTCTCTGCTTCAAATGACTCTAGTGTTTGTCGCAGTTGATCAGGTCTTTGTCTGTCACACACATTCCCTAACACACACGCACACTCACACAGACACACAATCAGTCACACACACAAAGACAAAGACTATGTGAAATGTTATTTATGATTATATTAAATAAATATGTCCTTGTAATATTAATTGTATAGATTAAGGAACTCTTAAAATAAATTAAAAGAACACAAACAAACAGTAAACACGTATGAATTTAAGAAAAGGGCAATTTGATTTTTCAAGACTTGTGGTAATAATTTATCTCAGGGAAATGTCATCTTTTACTTACTTGCTCCATATACATGTATTTATTGTTAGATTTTTATTTTCTATATTGCATCTCTTTTACATTTGAATAATTTATCCTGCTGTGATAACACACTGTGACAAAAAATGTTCTTAATTTACCCCAAGGTTTAATAAGTACTTTATACTTGCGATTATTTCTATGTGGCAATTTCTTTAAGTAATTAATTAATTAATTTTTATGCAGTACAGTGCTATGTACAGTATTACCTTTTGTGCAGTTCTCCCTGTGGAGCGCCAGGTGGCGCTAATGCGCCCTTGAGTTGAATCTCAACCATCTTTACCCAAGAAGAAGAAGAAGGAGGCGGCGCAACTTGCATTTGCCGAATACAAACAGAAGGTTAACCAGACTGACAGCAGTTCGTCTAACTAACTAATATCAAGATTATCTTATTGTCATCACGGAATAATCGTGTTTTTGTTATGTGAAGTGGACTCTGATTTTATTAGGACTGTGGTAAGATAAAAACAACTCTTAGTTTTTAGTGCTAACACAGACCGCGCTGAAGCTACTAGCTTAACCTGTTAGCTTAACTTGACCGACACGTTATGTAAAAATAAATAAGTAAATGCTTATAAATAATCCCAACCTGCAGTGAAACGTTAATTATTTACACTAACCGATACCTGTCTGTACATTTTATATCTGTTTTGCGTGTTGCCTCTTGTTGCTTACGAAAACGCTTTAATTTTAACTTTAGCTCTTGAGGAAGTACATGTTCATAAGCTTAGTTTGGTTCAGTCGTGATCAACCTGTTTCCACATTATTCTTTTTTGCAGAGTGACCATTGTATGGGAACATACAGTCATGACAATCTCAAATTTCCCTTCCCTTAATTTTTACTAGCTCTTGAGGAAGTACATGTTCATAAAGCTTAGTTTAGTTCAGACGTGACCAATCTGTTTCCACATCATTATGGTTTTTCAGACTGACCATCATGGCTTCGGCCCCCCTACTAAGAAGGACAGATTCAGCTCGGGGGGAATTTTCCCCTTTGAAGCATTTCGTTGTAGCCAAGAAAAAGATCAGCGATGTGTTTGAACAACTTCTCAACTATGTGAAGGAGACCTCCGAGTTTGTAGAAGGTAAGAAGAGAGTGGGAGGAATGGTTTCTGTTTATTGAAAGGTCATCATTAAGGTAAAAACATTAAACAAGAAGTTATTAAAGTACCATCGTGTCGGAGAAGGTTTCTGTTCATGCTGTGTTTATGTTCTGGTAGACATATATGGGAACAAAGCTTTGGAGAAAATTGCCACTGAGGACCAGAAGTTGGAGATTCTGGCCTTTGCTGACAAACTGGGTGTCATTAAGGAGGTGCTTGCACGCAGACACATGAAGGTGGCCTTTTTTGGCAGGTATGTTATTCACCTCTCACCTGAAAAATGCACCCGTACATGTTATCGATACTTAATTTCAAACCGTCCTCTTCAAAATACATGTTTTTAAAAGCAGCTCTAATTAGTGATGTGTAACTCATAGTACACCTTGCTCTTATATTTTCACTTTCAGGTTCATCATAGTAACATAGCCCACTCTTAAGAGCCTCCCCTATTACCGTCCTCTGCCTTTAACTTAGTAATTCTGCCTTTCGTTTAGTTTTATGTATGCTTTATTAACATATATATATATATATACATATTTATATTTTATTAATTGTGCAAGACTTTTAATAACACTGCTACAATAAGATTCAATGGGACCACTGGAACATTTTCTTATTCAGTTTCAAGTGTGCTTGAAGAAATGGTAATTACATTTTAACTTTTCTACTGACCTTAAACCATGTGTTTAAGAAAAGAAAAGAACATTACATTTCAAACTCATGTTAGAAAAGCAGAATGTTCTTGTACATGTTCTTTATTCAGTTTGTGTCAGATACGTTTGTAACGACTAATGTGACTTTACTGATTCTTGTGTTAAAAGACACAAGTGTGCAGCTCTATGACATGTCTTTTGAGTGTTTTATTTTCTTTTAGGACTAGTAATGGTAAAAGTACAGTGATCAACGCCATGCTGAGGGATCGCGTGCTGCCCAGTGGGATTGGCCACACCACCAACTGCTTCCTGAGCGTGGAGGGTACTGATGAGGACAAGGCCTATCTTAAGACAGAGGGCTCTGAAGATGAGAAGAGCATTAAAGTAAATGTTAATTATATTGTCTATAATAGTATCTTTAAGTGTTTATCTGTTATGAGTGTTTGTCTCCCATTCATATTTTAACATGTGGAAACTTTTAAACAACTTTGGGTGTTAAGATCTTGACAATTTCCTGTGACTATATAAAACTTTTCTCAGTCAGAATATCGGGTTTAATACTTGATATTTTATTCATGCTAATGAGACTGTGGCCTTTGCTCTGTTGTCACAGTTACACAACTTGTGTATGTTGGGAAATCTGAAGGGATTGTATTGTGCCTTTTCAACATGCATTTGCACCGTAAGTTGTCAGTTGTTTAAAAAAAAAAAAAGTTTTGAAAGTAAAAATCTCTATTTTGCTGTTATTTCCTTTCTGTGGTCAGGCAAAATCCTTAATTCCCAAATGAGTAAAGTGAGCAAGTGACGAGTTCAAGGACTGTGATAGCAGATGTCTGAATAACAACGCATTGTCAGATTTTACCTTTTCACTGCAACGGACTAAACTTTGCAAGTTCTTGAACAGAATGAAAGAGCAGCTTAAAAAGTACCGTAGTCATCTGTTGTTATTGTGTGCCCTTTTAATAATTACTTCTGTATTTTCAACTCAAATTTTCCTGACGTGACTAAAATAATATCTAATGCCTTGTTACTCGTTCTTGATGGATTAAAATGTTTAACGCACTAGTGTTCTGTGTTTTGTAACATCCATGACATTGTTGTATTTATAATGCCTGTGCAGACTGTAAACCAGCTGGCTCATGCACTTCACATGGATAAAAGTCTGGACGCTGGCTGTCTCGTTCGTGTGTTCTGGCCAAAGACCAAGTGCGCTCTGCTCCGAGATGACCTGGTTCTTGTTGACAGGTGACAGTAACACCTAAACTTACATCTGGAAAAAGTTCAATCGTTTTCAAATTATTATTGTTATTATTATTATTGATGATGTGTCCGTACCAACGACTGCACGATATGTCTCTTTATTTTTAAAACGTGACGTATTTGACTTCTTCGGCCTTTTCCACTCTCCAGCCCAGGGACAGACGTGACGTCACAGCTGGACAGCTGGATTGACAAGTTTTGCCTGGACGCTGACGTCTTTGTGCTGGTAGCAAACTCGGAGTCAACCCTCATGAACACGGTAAAATCTCGCCACACAGGAAGCTCGTGTTTGACCTGTATGCTGCCCTTGTTGTTGATCTGCTTCAGAGGTTTAAGCAAATCAGATAGTTTTTAACATCATAACCTTTTTACAATTTTTCGTACAACTCTTTGAATGGTTATTACGTACCTGGGGCAGCTGTGGCTGAGTGGTTAGAGCGGTCATCCTCCAATGGGAGAGTTGGGGGTTCGATTCCACCAGCAGTCACATGCTGAGTGTCCCTGGGCAAGACACTGAACCCCTCATGGCCTCAGATGTGTGTCCCAGTGTATACATGTGATCTAAAGAACTTATTAGTCTCTGCAGATTCAGATTAGCTTTGTAGCGATGTAGTCAAGCGCTGTATGAATGTGTGTGTGGATGTAAATGAGGGCACAGATTGTGTTGTAACGTGCTTTGAGTATCTTGATTACCGTAGATAGAAAGGCGCTATATAAGTACAGTCCATTTATTCTTCAGATTTGGTTTGCAATTTCTGAATTGAGCAGACGTGAGCTTGATTAAAATTGCCTAGTCATTGTGTGGTTGGTGTTTTGAGAATAAAAGGGTGAAATAGTATAAGTGTCAGTGTTACTTTATTTATGAAAATTTGTCAGCCATTATTTCAAAAAATCTTTATTTCCTAGTGATGAGTACATTTGTCAGAGTGATTTAGAGCCTCTGTTTCATATCTTTTAACTCACATGTGTTTGTTCTTAGGGCTTTACGTGTTTGTGCTAAGGATTTTCTGACTACTTAAATGGTCAACAGTGTTAAATCTAAAGTTATGTCAGTCTTTTATGTTGACAAAAGTGGCCAGTGTGGATACATCCTGTGCTGAGCCAGTTAAGCTACATTCGTCTGTGTATTTTCTTCATTCAGAGACGGGTCACACTTCATGCAGTGTTGAGCTAAACACAGTCAGAGCACCAGCATTCAGCCTCATCTGCTAAAGTAAAAGCAAACACAGTCCTGCCTTGGCTGTCTAGTGGAAATAAAGCAAGCTTTAATTTTATAGCAAAAGATGGTCTGAATTATAACATTTAAAATAGCCATTTAGTGATTAAAATTTAAAGTTTGAGCATTTTTCTGTAGATTGATGAGAAAAATACATCAGTGTATCGGTTTCTGCTTTTTTTACACCTCAGCATCACAAAAAAGTTCAGTCGGGTCATCTGGACAGAGCCACGTTTAACTTCACAGGTTCTTACCCTTTTTAACGCCTGTTTTTTTTTTAATTTAATTTTTTAGGAAAAACACTTTTTCCATAAAGTGAATGAACGTCTCTCAAAACCGAACATCTTTATTTTGAACAATCGCTGGGATGCCTCTGCAAACGAACCAGAATACATGGATGACGTGAGTTAAATGCCCCTTCTGATTAGAAAGTTTCCAATTCGTGTGAATTAGAACATTAACATAAATCAGTACATTAAACCAAAACTGTGTGAATAGTTAAACAAAATAAAAAAATAATCTAATTTAATTTATAATACATTTTGAGAATAAATCACAGTGTTTATAATAAGTTATATTTTATTAGCTTTTTTTTTTTACTATTTACATATTATAGGCCTATTATTATATATTATTTTTTTTCCCTTTATCTTCTTTATCTTTATTTTGAATTTCCCTATTAAAAAAATCAACATTTGACCCCGTGTGTCCCTGCAGGTGAGGAAGCAGCACACAGACCGTTGTGTGAACTTTCTGGTTGATGAGCTGAAAGTTGTTGACCGCGATCAGGCACCAAACCGCATTTTCTTTGTTTCTGCTAAAGAAGTGCTCAGCTCCCGGATGCAGCGAGCGCAGGGCATGCCAGAAACAGGTGAGTTTATGAAATATAAAATATGATGTTTTTGTATATTCAGTTGGCACTGGTAACTTTACAGAACATTATATAATGTTGTGTTGTAATGAACATGGATGAAGGCGTTTTAAAAGCATGTTCTCCATTTTATGAGCATACCGTACATGTTTTGCATATGAAGTTAAGTTTGGGTCAGTGTTTAAGTTATTAAACAATATTTATATTCAGAGATCATGGTGTGACATAAGACTTCCTGTAAGCATAGTTTAATAAATAAATAATTATTGTTATGTTGTCATTTCATCTATCAGGTGGTGCCTTGGCTGAGGGTTTCCAGGAGAGACTGAAGGAGTTTCAGAGTTTTGAAAGAAGATTTGAGGTATAAAACTTCTGTCGTACTTGTTTTAAACATGTAATGACACTTTCTGATCATTTCAAAAATATATTTGAGTAGTAACAACACGTAACTGCTAGTACAGCATTTCAAAAGGTACTGAGATATGAAGAATACATTTTAAAACAAGAGCTTTAGTTCAGTTTTGAGAGAGAAAATGTACATTTCACCTTTTTCCTTCTAAACGTTCTTCTCCTTTTACAACTACACTCTAAGGCATTCTGCTTTTCTTCCAGTCAAAGCACAACAGTGAATAATATTTTTAATTAAAAAAAAAGGAATAGTCCACAATTTTCTTTGTGGTTAGCTCATAAAATTTCAAGCTGGCTTCCCCGTGGCCCCTTTAGATCAATATCTGTGCCTTTTCATCAACCTGCGTCTTCATTGCTGAAGTCTAGATTCACGCTGGTGAGGACATTCATGTCGTTTCGTTTTGCTTTAATTTGTCTTGTTTCTTTCATGTTTCAGTTTTATATTTCAGTATTTAGTTTATTTTTAATGAAACATTTTGATTTTGACCAAAGCAGACTGAAATGTGTCTATTCTGGGAAGAAATTATCAATTTGTTGTCTTCAGCTTTTTATCAACTCACTTTCAGTGTTTAAATGCATCTGAACTCTTGATGACATTTTTTTTTGTGTGTAAAATCAATTCCTAGAATTCACTAGTTTAAGCTTTGACTGTGAGGCATTCACTCTTCACTTCCACTTTTACATTAAATAAGATCATGAGCAGTTTATTTATTTTTTCTTTAGAGGCAAAAATACACAACTCTGTTTTACTCCTGATGAAATTTACAAGAGTCCAACCAGTCAGAGCAGGAAGTAATCTCAGCTAATATTTTTAGATCTTTTGTCCTTATCCTTCTCTGAAAGGTTTGTCCTTGAAAGCAGAGGTAGAAGGGAGGAAATCAAAAGTTGTGTTTATGTAAATATTCAATCCGAGTCCATCTTGTGGCCAAGTTTTGTCTTTAAACATTGACTGAGAACAGATCGGGATCAGTGTCAAAATTACATAAACCAAAAAAGGCACTTAAATCAGTTCACAGTTGCAATCAGTCACTTTCCAGAATCTATACAATGATTGCAACAGCAGAAAAATGCTAGAAATAGTTTTAAAACAAGTTTTGTTTTAGTAAATGTGAAAAGGCTGTGGCCTTCAGTGGATGAATGGACTGAGGAGACAACGGACAACCATTGCAGTGACATCTCTTAAGGCAAAAATCATTACAGTCAGTTATGGTTTTCCCCAATGAGACAATATTTTGTAGCATTATTTTGATTTTCTTTCTTGTTTGTGTTCATTTCTCATCATTTCTGAACCTTAATGTGGCTGTGCCAACACACAACTGTGACCTTACCAGTGTTGGCTGTGGGATACAAGATACACACTCTGCTGCTGTCGTTTCCCCACCTTTATTTCATTTTCTGTTCAGACAAAAGGTAGCAGGTGTCTATCTTGTCCTCTGTTTCCCCCCCCCACATAGCGTGCAAATTCACGCATGCTACAGCCGCTGCATCTGTCACAGTAACTTGTGTGTTATGGCCTCGCAGGAGTGTATCTCGCAGTCAGCAGTGAAAACAAAGTTTGAGCAGCACACAATCAGGGCCAAGCAGATCACAGAACAAGTCAAGACCATCATGGACAACATCAATATCGAGGCAGCGGAGAAGCGGTGAGCATCTTTCTGCATGTATTGTTTTGACCCCCGTGATTTTTAGTCGATTAATACTAAAAATCTTTTAGACATTTTACTCAACTGATATAGTTTTTTCTATCAATACCGTAGGGGATTTTAGAGGTAAACTAAAACCACCTGAGAAAATACATGTTTTGTTTTCCTCCCAGTTCAAAATAACATGATTAAAGTTTACAATAATTATAGAGGTGTTAGTGGATTTGTAAGTGTAGCTAACTTTTTCAGCTGCTGTTATAGTGATGTCCTGTTGGTGGGGGTTTCAGAGTGGCAGCGCTGGAGGACAGAGAGTACCAGATGGACCGGTTGGAGTTTGTCAAGAATCAGCTCAATTTGCTGATTGACGACATTAAGAAGAAGATCAAAGCCATCAGTGAGGATGTGGAGTCCAAGGTAGCTTAGACAAGTGGTGATATAAAGTTTCTCCAACTTTACTTTATGAGACTTCTGCTTAAATCTTGTGGGTTTGTTTGAAAACAGTCAAACTGAGGTCTTATTAGACCCTTCTATTTATTATATTACCTGTTAAAATGTTAACTTTGCTCAGCTTTTTGTGGCTCTTTGAAACATTTGTTTGAAGTAAAAGTATAAGAGTATACCAGAGTATAGATACATCAGAGTAAACTATATTAGCTCAAGGCTTACCATAGGAAAATTATCTTTAGTCAAAGTTGGTTGTGAATTGTCTTAAAGTGATGAACTAAAGATGTCTCATAAGAAAAGAGCAATATGTGATTTATGTATGCATCATTTTGTGTTCTGATTTGCTGCTGAAGGTGACTTTTGACCCATTTCATGCTTCATTCAGGTGTCCATGGCCATGGGAGAGGAGATCAGCCGTCTGCATGTAATTGTTGATGAGTTCCACGCTGATTTCCATCCTTCCTCTCACGTCCTCAAGCTCTACAAGTCTGTGAGTTAATCACTATCCTCAATAACTGACTGGCAACTATTATTTTAAAACAAAGCAGATGGACGCTCGTCCTGAGCCTGGTTCTGCTGGAGGTTTCTTCCTGTTAAAAGGGAGTTTTTTTTTCTTTCCACTGTTGCCCTTGTGCTTGCTCAGGATGGGAGACTACGACGCAGTGAAGATTCAACTCAATCTGCTGGCTTCCTTAGAGAACTTTACTAATTGGCTTTTATAATGTATGAATGTTTCTGTTCCCTGAGATGACTTCTGTTTTGACTTGGAGCTATAGAAATAAACTGAATTGAATTAAATCTACTATAAGAGGAGCCTTAGGACAAACCATGACTTCCTGTTTGGAAAGATGAAATGAAATATTTTCCTAGTTTTGTGCGATAAAGTGAACAGTAGCATCATAATCAGAGCTGTCTGTTCTTCTTCTTTGATTTGTTACTGTTTTAGATTGATGCCATATATTTTCTTCCCTGAGCCTGCATAAATATTCTGCTCCCTTCTTGTTGTCTTAACCAACAATCTGCTGGACAAGCTGGTGGACTGGGGTAAAGTCTGAAAACAGAATCAGAAATCATAGCTTTAGTGGATCAAACACGAGAGAAGGCCAAGTTAAATTTATCTTAATTCTACACAACAGCCAAAAAAGGGCTTGAGAAAGGGTTGTTTGTTTCCCTGACCTTTGAACCCTGTTGTTGTTGACAGGAACTACTGGTCCATGTGGAGGAGGGGATGGGAAAGAACCTGGCCTTCCGCTGCTCTAATGCCATCAACGCCTCTGTCCAGTCCTCTCAAAGCTACATGATAGGTAACTAACGAAGATGATAAGTATTGTCCTAGCTGTGTCAATATAAGTAATGGGTAATGTATATTTTTAAGACCTTTGACTCCAATGTTCAGAGACTGATTAAATCTAGTCAGAAGGTTCTAATCACTCATCTGTGATCTACTTTATTTACCTTCATTGCTGAATGTCAACATCTTGTGCCTCAATATGCTACTAATGTGTCACTGTGTCAGACACCTTTGTAACTTCTTGGTGACATTAATGTACCATTAACTATTGGTAAAGTGTTAATGGCCCTCTAATAAAAAAAAACTTGAGAGGATGTTAAGAAACTGAGTTGTGACGTTGAATTGTTAGGGAGTTGGTGAAGAAATAGTTATATATAAATACAGTTTTTTGCTTTTGTGACCTTGAAGCTTATGAATCAGTGCGGTCTCAAAACATAAATGGCTCTAAATGTTCTACGATTTAGTGGATTTCTCTTTTTCATGTTGTATTTTTCTTGCTTTTCAGAGAGCATGCTGCCTCTGCTTCCCTCTGCTGCCCAGAGCCAAGTCAACATGCTGGTTCCCAACAGGACCTTTGACCTGAGCTACGACCTAAACTGCGCCATCCTTTGCAGCGACTTCCAGGAAAACATTGAGTTTCAGTTTTCGTTGGGCTGGAAAGCTTTAGTTCACCGCTACCTGGGATCTGCTAATGCACAGAGGGCCCTGAGTCTGGTGAACCAGAACTTACAGGTATCTTCTAAAGAGGACTAAAGGTCATTCATGATGCAATTTGTAAGATCAGAACTGATTGGTTTGTTTAAAATAAATGGCAATGTTTCTGAAAAACACTACTCATCATTACAGACTTCTCAAGCAGCATTGCCTCTGGCTCAAACTCCCTCATCTGGACCCCCATCCATCGCAGCTCCGCCTAGCAACGAGAGAGCCCTCATGACTCAGGAAGATCTGATGGTAGCCATGGCAACCAACGTGGCATCCCTCACTTCCCGTGCTTCAATGACCGTTATTATTGTTGGAGGAGTGGTATGTTTTTCTCCAAATTGTTTGTATTCGCAGCAACATGTTTCTCCAAGGTTTAAATTAACATGTAAATGTTTTCAAATGGATTCTGTGAAGATCGTAGCAAGCTTTAATTTATAAAACTTGATTAATATATGACCTTGCTGAACAGCTACAATAGTAATATCTGTTTGAATGTAAGTAGCATAAATCTAGAAATCTTTCTAAAATTAGATTATTCGTACCAAGAGAAATAATGAACTGCCTCAGTGTTCATCCTTCCCTTCATTTTTCTGTTTTATTAGTTTAGTCTAAAATGTCAGATTATTTTGTAAACTTCTGAAAGTAAAAGGTAGAAAAATGAACCCAACTTCTGGGTTGAGTTGGTGTTCCATTAACAGGCTAGGAGTTATTTTTGCTGCAAAACTCTATTAGTATAATTTTATCCGGTACAGAAAACCTTTTTTAATGCTTAAAGTTTTTAATGTCCTGCTTTAACTTTTTGTCTTTTTATTTTTCAAAGGTGTGGAAAACGGTTGGCTGGAGGCTCATTGTCCTGTCGGCCTCTCTTTATGGCCTGCTGTACCTGTACGAGAGACTCACCTGGACCACAAAAGCTAAGGAGCGTGCTTTGAAGCGCCAATTTGTAAATTATGCCACCGAGAAACTACAGCTCATCGTCAGCTTTACTAGTGCAAACTGTAGTCACCAGGTCCAACAGTAAGTCCTCATAAGATTTTTGGAAACATGAATTCAGTTCAGTTTCAGGGCTGCTTAAATCACATAATTCAAAATATTATGGATTTTAGATTACTTAACAGATTTATTTTTTTAATTTTTTTATACAAAGATGACTGCTTATTGTGAAGTTAATGGAGAAACTTTTTGTTGTTGCATTTTGTCCCTCCCACCATTCCTGATTTGCACACACTTTTCCCTGTCTGAGTTAAATAAATAAGCAGCACAATTCTGTGTTCCCAGGGAGATGGCCACGACCTTTGCTCGGCTCTGTCAGCAGGTGGACCAGACGCAGAAAGAGCTGGAGGCAGACATCCATCAACTGACAGCCAAGATAAATCAGCTGGAGGCCGTCCAGAATCACTCGAAGAGCCTGCGGTGAGTCCGGCTCATTTGGAACAATAAAGAACAGACACGATCCAATGTGGGGAAATTAATATCAAATCTCTTATGTCAATTAATTGCAAGCTCAGTTTTGATGCTTTTTTCCCCTGCTTGGATGCTAGAAGGAAAATAAATGCAGCCCATATACGCAGACGTTTCACTTTGTCCCTAAACTCAAACCAGGTTCTGATAAGCTGTTGGGGTCACTAAGATTTGATGTTTGTTTTTTGTGCAGGCATAAAGCCACAGAGCTGGAGAAACAGTTGGAGGAATTCACACACCAGTACCTGCAGCCTCAGGAGTGAAGACACTCCTCTTCATCGCTCCACAGTTTGGCTCTTATGGAGCCGTCTCTATAAACCGTCAACCAGTAGGTGATGGCCCTGGAAGTTTCAGAAATAACTTCAACAAATGAAAAACAATTTTATAAGGTTTCCTAATCTATTAAGTGTCAGGGCCCTTATCAAGCAAAAGGGCCTAAAATGTCTATTCTATTGTTTCATTTGTAACAAAATAATTTTTGTTTTCATGCCTGAAATTTCTTTTGGAATATTTTGTTCACTTCCCCAGAAACTATTTTCCTCTCATTATTCAATCAGCCCTAACCTACAGCTCAAAGTTGCAGTGAAGACACTTTAAACACAATAATCTGAAATTGTGCTGCACAAGGGGAGAAATTTGTCAAAATACTGGATGCTGTTGACACTAAATTTACTGTAACCTAAAATGTGAACGCATTTTTTTTTTTTAACTTTGTGGAGCAAATGAAGGGGTGGTGAGATTACAGCCATTTTTGCTCAGACATGATTAAATGTTAAAGATCAATACATTATTTAAAGTATAGGAAACTAAGAACAGGAAGCATGTTTTAAATACTGTAGTCTGAGTAATATTTTCAAACTAAATCTTCAGATATTTTATATTTTATTTATACATAAAATGGGTATCGCCTTGTATTACATTTTGTATTCCTGTGTTTTGTTTTTCTTTTAATCTGTGCTAAAATACTTCCTAGATTTGCTGGAATGTAATAAACTAATCTAAAGACGTTTTAAAGTTAGTTTTTTTTTTTTTTTATTTCTGTCGATTTAAGGCTGTTGTCTGCATTCGTCAGTGGGAAATTCAATGAAGTGTCATGCTTTATCAAACCAATGTTTCAGCCCTTAATCTTATACACCCCCCACCCCCCAAATTGCAATAATCAGCATAAAAAAAACGGAACTGCATTGGGTCATGAACTGCTTATGGACTTTAAAAAAATTTTTTGTTGAAACGAAATAGAACATTTCTTGCTTTTTTGTATGTGAAAGAATTAAACCTTTAGAATGCCTAGCTTTAATAGGAGGAGCTAACAAGAGGATGTAAAAGTATTCATAATGGGGCTTTAACACTATAATGCTTCTAAACTACACAGATTTCTCACAAACTACTGTGCACTTCTATTTTGAAAGCTCTAATGGTAACTTTGTTTTCTTAACAAATTAAACTGTCATTCACCTTTCACCACATGCTGGAATGATACTTGGAGCTCAACTCCAGGCAAAAACTTGCTTTAATTTCACACTGAAGAAAATTACTATACTGTACATACAAGGAGGAGTTCTGAATATAATTTAACAAAATTAACCAGCTTTACCTTGATTAAAAGCTTTCTTTATTGGTTACAATAACTCATGGCAACATATCAGTATCACCAAGCCACTGTACAAATACAAAAAAACAAAAGAAAAAACAAAGGTTTGGTGTGAAAAAGACTATAAAAATTATTTTATAACAAGTGATTATAATTTCACACAATAGCACTGTAAGAATTATCATGGCACCAAGTCGTCACTGTTTGATGGCTTAAAACAAAGCAATAAATGATAAAGAATCTAATCCATATAAAAGAAAAAAGGTGAATAGCGAGTTGTGTAGTCGAAGAGCAGTGCAGTTCTGTGATGGGTGTTCATGTGGTGCAACCTAATCAAAAACCTCGAGAGTCATTCACACTGAAGAAGATGGTCGACCAAATTACCACTAAATACTGACTGAACTCACGCAGCGGATCACAACAAATCAACTCGGGTCAAAACTGCAGCAAACGAGGAAAAGTGACTAACAGAAGTGAGATTCAAGCTCTGGTCCTTACGAGGACAGTTCTACAGCAGAGAAATAAACTCGTCTGACGAAGCAACGATGTAAAAGTCTAATGAAGTCGAGCACCGTTTTTAATTTGTAGGTTTACCGTTTCACTTTGCATGAGTGAACTGCACAGGCACGGGTTTCTATTCCAGCTGCTAATACTGCCGTTGTACAGAGACAAAATGTTCGCCTGCTGGATGTCACCGTCTAATGTGGAGAACCCATCCTTGCTTCGGCTCTTAAGGACCATGGTGTTTTGTAATTAGTTTCACACAGTTCCTTATGAAATATGGAAGCAACGACTAGGAAACGTGAATGAAGCAGTTCAACATTCAGGGAAGCAGATAATTTTCTGATGAGAAGACAACTATTAATACTCAACACCAAACAATGCTACTTCTGCTCGGTAGTGTTGCACCACATTCTGAGGGGCTGTTGCATTGCCAAGACTCCAGTCAATTTATAACCAAGTTAAGACAAATACTTGTAAATATTCATTCACATGCAACAGATTTTTGCAGACATCAAGATCGTGATTTGATTCAGTGTAATGTGAATCTGAGCATGTGTCTACCAATAAAAACCACCAACCAAACATGATGATGCAGCATAAATTAGGAAAGGACAGTTCCTTTTTGGTGCAGATCTGCACTGGTTTCATTTGAACAGATGTGCACTGGCCTTAACATAACCCTACACTTCTGAGTATTTAGCCTCTATAGGAGCAAAAAACACTTATTTTTTATTACTTAAAGCAGGTTCTTTTCCATTTAATTCTGTACATGAACTTATGAATTTAACACTTATTTTTTACTTGAAAGAGTAGAACTAACTGGTAAGTCCTGCTTTTCTCCACATTTGAAGCATAGAGTCTAATCCTCTGACTAGAACCTGGAAGTTGAAGCCAGAATGAGACTGGCTTCTCTGTAAACTGGTTCCAGTACACGTTTTAAATCGAGCTCCCTCCACATAAACAAATGGATTTTGTTCTGGTCTTCCTAATAACTGGAGCACCTGTGCACTCCTGAACTTGTCATTTTGGTTAGACTGACAAAGATAATCCAAAATGTTTAAGAGACTGATAAACTGGGAGTTAAACTAAACCATCAAAGCGATTTGAAGAGAATTATCCAGTCAGGAAAATACTGAATTTCCTGTTTTAATGGAAAGAAAAAGATGGAGTTACACTGTAAACATAAAATGCAAAAGCTATGCAATAGCTCCTCCTAAATTTTATATAGGCCAGAGTATGATGCAAGACTATTTGATATTTGAAACTCAACGTTTCTTCAGGCATGGAGAAGTTAGAAAAACATTTCCCCAAATGATGCGCTGTTTCTTTAAATCCAAGCTGCCAGGACATCGTTTCGTCATCTGTATTTGACACATGCACATCCGATGTACACAAACTGAAATAGAAACTGGAGTCTAACGAGTACCGTCACCGTAACAACACTGTGGAGTCCAAAAAATCATTATCAGACGTAAGCAGCCGACCTGCGTGACCAGGCAACAGCTTGGGTTTAAAAAGAGACACTGATGTAACCATTTGATGAAGATTGGCACTTGAGTAATGCAATCAAATGTTTCCTCCCCCACTATTTATTTTTTTGGTTATAAAGGACTAGTTTTCGGTTCACAGCTCAGGGTTTGTGGATAACATTGGCACAAATTAGGAAGTAACACTTAGATCTATACGTTATCCACATACACCACCCAAATCCTTCCCCATCCTCCCCAAACACACACACGCAACATCACATCCTACACACCTCCAAGACGTCGCCGCTCTAAAAACCCCAACTGGTTTCAGGCTTTCTCACAGGACTGATTTGTTGAATCGAAGCAAAATGGAAGCAGGCAAAACATTTTTCAAAAGTCCACGAGAATCACGGTAAACCAAAGAGTTTCGTCGACAACCAACTAAACTTTCAGAGGAACTACAAACACCACGGTAGGAGTAGAAAGAGTTTGTATATTAAAAAGTGACGTTTTAAGGAGCAGTGCAGAGCTGCATGTGGCTGCTGTGAGTTTCTATCTGCATGCGTCTTAGTGTTCTCGCATCACAACGTGCTTCTGTTGGGGGGGTGGGGAGGCAGAACGTTTTAACTGGTTAATTAGTAAAAAAAAAAAAAAAAAAAAGAAGGAATTAAGTAAAACATTTATGTTGTCGACGTTTGGATTACCTTTTAATACAAATGGCATTCTAAGGCAGAAACGGATAAACCAGTGCCACTTCTCTGCTTTATCCAGCCCACGAGGCCGTAAAGTTCAGATAGGCACCTTAGACATTTGATGCTTAGGTCCACTTCACACACACACACACACACATTGTGCGTGTGGTTCTTTTTTGATTTAAATACAACTTTCTGAGAAGCCAAAACAATGCAAGATGAACGATAATGAAATCCAACCTGGCAACATTACTTCTATAAGTAAACAAGTCACGATGGTTTGAACAACTTCTTGTGTTTCTAGCTCTTTACTAGGTGTTCGTCTCAATATACCGACTTTACTTTCTTCACAAGTTCTATTAAAATCCTTGATGTGTTTTTGGTGAGGAACAAGAAAGGTCAAAGTGTCATCTCTTCAGAACTTCTTGTTGGTTTTCTTCCTTTTCCAACAGGCTTGTGGCGGCACTGGAGTGACTTTAAAGTGGCTAACATTTCAGTTCTGTGCAGTCACTATTCACACCACTGTCAAGAACGAACGAGGACTCTGATCCTTCAGTTAGGAAAAATAATGAAAATGTTATGACACGGTGCGCTCAAATATCTTTTTTCATCCTCAGATGCTGCTGACAAGAGTTCTTTATGGTCCCGAGATGAAGCTTCTTTAAAATCCTCTCGTGCCGTCCAGCTTTTGTCCTTACGGGGCCTCCAGTGTCCCAGGACCAGAGGGACAGACTGGTCCCTGCTTGCGTTTGCGTGGCCCTTCGCTATACGGTTTCATCGTAGAGCAACCTTAGACGCTCGTCTCATTTTAAAGGAATAATGAATCTTCTGCAGGCTATGTGAGGTAGGGATGTAATGACCTCTGTTCACCAGTCACAACACTCTGCAGCAGATTTGATTGGAATGGATGCGAGCCTCAAGCTTTCAGCATTCGGATGATTTTAAGAACAGTCCAGACGAGCAGAGGTCAAATCAAGGTCTTATCCGTTTTCTATCTTAGCCCAAGTTGACAGTTTCTACTTTGGAGTTAAAGCTTAATCCAGAAACTGGAAAAAGACACCTGTTAAGTTTGATCATAGCAGTTTCAAAATAAAATTTGGGTGAAAAAAATAGGGGTCATAATGTTAAAAAAAAAAAAAAAAAGACCAAACTAACATCTTTGTGAAGTCAGTTTAAAAAATAGAAAGCACAAAATGCCTGTATTTCTACTCACTGCCTCGTAATACACTTGTACAAATGATAAAAGTTTAGTCTGAATTATATTACTAATTTATATGCCAAATATTCTGAATCCAACAGACTTATTTAGGAAGTAAAAAAAAAAAAATCAGACTTAGGTGATTCTATGCGCAATCTAATGGGATAAAATAAATATTTTTGGCATTAAGTGGTAATGTGAGTGTGTCTATAATAAAACATCAAAAAATGATTAAAAGCAACAAAAAGGTGGTAAACTATAAAAATATATACATACACATTATATATGCATATATGATGCATATATACACACATAATGCTATACATATATACTGTCTTTACATACACATTTACATATTACATACTGATGCTAATCTTGCTCGTTACTCATGGCAGCAGATGCACTTTAATGCCCCTAGAAAAGAATCAGGTAAAGCCAGAAATCCTCTACTTTTATCTTTTTTTTAACACTTTCTTTACTTCTGACTGGACAATATTACAAAAGAAAAAGAAAAAAAAAAGTTTTGTTGCTGTGTAATGGCTGGGTGAAAAAACAGACCCTTTAGGTAGAAAGTTTTCCCACTGAGAGGAGGCGTGGAAAAAAGGTTTCAGCTGACGATGTGCACTCCTCAGGTCCAGCCCGCCAGATGGTTTTGGATCTGTAGAGAGGGGGCTGTGGGACAGAGGTGGTGGGCAGTGACTGAATACATCAGGCGAAACGTTTTAGTTCCAAATCCGGAGGAAACTGTCCCAGGACCCGGTAGCCACAGCCATGCCGTCATTTGTCACTCCTAAGCAGCTCACTCTGTTGTCGTGGCCTGCTAGCACTCCTGAAAGGGAAGGAGATAAACCAGAGTCACAGGCTGGCCACAAAAATATCCACGTAAAGGTCAAAGTCAAGAGTTAATCTGCGCTTTGTTTTGAATTATCAGATCTCAGAACAAGAATTTGTTATGCAGGCTGTAAGGTTTTATTTTGGCTTGCTCTCCGCTATTTGAAATATATTCTGTTTATTTCTTTAATGAAGAAAAATGCATCAAACTGGTCAAATTTACAGCTAAAAAAAAGTTATTTGTTTTGAAGTTACTGTCAAGTTATGGTCATTATCAAAGCGCTCCAAATTGAAACAATTAGGACAAATACATAAATGCATAGAAAAACAAAAACATGAACCATCACAATCAAATTTTGTTTTTGTTTTTTTTTCCCCTATGGAGATAAGTGAACCCATATTCAGACGTCATACCTGCCCGCTCCCCTTTCAGAGTGTCCCAAACGTTGCAGTTGAAGTCGTCGTATCCAGCCAACAGCAGGCGTCCGCTCTTGGAGAAGGCCACGGAAGTGATGCCACAGATGATGTTGTCGTGGCTGTACATCATCAGCTCCTGGTCGGCACGCAGGTCAAACAGCCTGCAGGTGGCGTCATCCGAGCCTGTGCCAAATGCATTCCCATTGGGGAAGAACTGGAGGAGAGAAAAGCAATGATTTAAGCCAGGGGTCTGCAGCCTTTATGATGAAAAGAGCCATTTTTACGCCTTTGTTCACTACATTAAACGTGTATGGAGCCACAACAACTGGTTATCAACTGGTGGCCCGTGGGCCACTTTAGGTTTGCTGGAGGCAGCTTTTGTAGCCAGTAGGGGTGACATTATAAAGCAAAAAAAAAAAAAAAAAAAAATCTAATGATTTTTAACATTTATTAAAGTAAAAGGGGGGAAATTTAGTTTTTACCATATTTTTAATAAATAAAAAAAAATCTATAAACTATGCAGACAGTTCTTTATTGAAAGAAATAAAGCATCAAGTTAAAGAATGTTTTACTCCTTGTTCTCCAGTGTTCACATATTTGCAAAAGAAATTAAAGGAAAACAGATAAAATTAGTTCTTATCTTGGTTGCATAATCAATAAAATTCAGTTTTGTCAGTTTTGACAAAAGCTTGAAAGAGCTGCTGCAAAAGGACCAAAGGGCCACATGTGGCTCTAGAGCCGCAGGTTACAGACCCGTGATTGAAGCAATTATTTAATTGATTTAAGCTTTTAGTTCCCCTCCTCGCTGCGGTCTGTTTCGCTACTTACACAGACGGCGTTGATGTCAGACACGTGTCCGGTGAACGATTGCCTGCACATGCCATCACGGATGTCCCACAGTTTGGAGGTGGCATCACAAGCTCCTGACACAAAGGTCTTATAATCTGGACTAAGAGACAAGCTCATCACATCACCTGTGTGGCCAGTGAAGGCAGTTGCCTGCTGGCCTGTCTCTATGTCCCACAATGCACTGCGAGAGAGAAAAGCAAAGTAGGGAAAATGGTTCCATGAGACACAGTTCGGGCCCAAACAAACGCTCAATACAAACTAAAATAGTATGACCAATCCCAGCTATTAGCAACAATAAAAAAAATTGACAGCCCATAATTATCTGGAGAAAAAATAATAATCTCATGAGCAAACTGTTGATGGCTCCTGACAGAAAGTTACGATGTTTAAACTGATGGCTGCTCACCAGGTGGTGTCTCCAGAGCTGGTTAGGATCTGGCTGTCATCCAAGAACCGACAGCAGGACAAATAACCTGAGAATAAACAAAAGACACATTTGATGAGGAGACAGAGTCTCTTCCTTCGCAGCGGCCTCGAGTGCCAACCTTAAAAACTCTGAATATATACTGTAACATACAGTAAATCAAGTTTAACAGCCGTTGTAAGCTGAAAAGAAAATTTAAATTTCAGTATTGTGTATTAAAAAAGTAAAAACAAGCTGTAATGCAATCAACTAAAAATATATCTGAAAAGTAGCATCTTAACTTCTTTATTAAAAATTTGTTATATTTGAACCATAAATGACAAAAAAAAAAAAAAAGTTGTACAAATCGAAAAATAATGTTATGTACATTTAAAAATTAGAAGACAAACTTCCATAATCATCTTTATTTTTTACTCTCCCTCTGCCTACCTGTGTGTCCGGGTAGCTCTCGGGTGACACGCACGTTGCCCTCACGGGTCTTCAGGCTGTATATGGAGCAGATATTGTCAAGACCTCCACAGGCCACGTAATTCCCAGAGGGGGCGTAGGCGCATGTCATCACCCATGACGAGCGCAGCGGGATGGCATGCATCTGTTTGGGAGACAAGATGTTTTCCTCAGTTTTACAAAATGCAACAGGGGTCCACGGTTGATCAGATGTTGGCACTGCAGTCTCATAATCCTGAGGCTGTGGGTTTGAGCCCAGATTGCATCAGGAAGGAGATCCGGTGTAAAACGCATCAAGTTTGCTCACTGAGGCAACCCTCGCAGAGGTAAGCAGCCAAAAGAATACACAAATTTATAAAATGCAATACTTCACCTATCATTTTGGTTCAATCTAAAATTTCTGTAAAATCAAACCATTTCCAACATTCATTCGACCTTTATTTATTCAGGTTAGTCCCATTGAGCCTCAGGGACTCATTTACAAGAGAGACCTGAACATAAATGATTGAATGCGTTACCTTATTTGTTGTGTAGCTGTCCCATATGATGAGCTTTCCATCTTGTGAGGCACTGACAAGTAACCTAAAGACAAGTTAAGAAGAGCAGCATGACAGTCAGCTCATGTATGAAACCTTCATCTACACCACATGCACCTTGTTTATTAAAGCAAAAAGAGGCAGCCATCTTACAAACTGCAGTGCTGCATCATCAGCCTAAATCATTACAAGGCGTTCAGTCAAAAAGCATTCAGCGTGAGCTACCCTTTCCTTCCCAGAAGACGACCTCACCCAAGAAAGACACTTTTAATGTCCCACCCTGTGGAATATTCAATATGCAAGTTGAGTAAAAGTCCTCACTGTCAAGTGGGAGGTGGAAAGCTGTCGGATTGGGAAAACACAAGAAAAGCCAAGTGAGAATTCAAAAACGGTAAGAGTGAGGTTTGTAGATGGGTCAAACAGCAGGAACCTCCCCTCCCATCCTGACAGGGTGTTTCTGTCTCTCCAGGGACAGGAAGTGGTTTGATGGTGCTGCACTACAATCAAGAGGAGCACCATCACGCTCAAATGTCAGGGGCTGTATACAAAACAAACACTGGTACCCCTGGAGGGTCACCTACAGGGTGCTTGGCACACCCATGCACATCTACAACCAAGAAAACAATAAGGACTGAAGAGCAGCTGGAGCTTCCTCTACAAACCAAGTTAATGTTTGTCATTAACTACTGTCGATTTATATATAAAAAGATACACCTTACATCAATTACATTTGCACACTGCCTTTGAATCTTTTAGCATTATATTTTAATACTGATTTGCCCTGCACGTGTATCCATCAATCAAAAGTTTTAGGGAGTTATCTTAATAAAAAGTTCCAGTACAGTCAGCTGGGTACCAAACTAGGTGACTAACATCTCAAAAGAAACAATCGGCAACTCTGCAGCTCTTTATTCTACCTGCCTTTCTGCTTGATGATTGAACTGAATAAAGATGTACTTGTACTGCTACAAGAAGCTGAAGGGACCACAAAAAGTTTTTGCACTGCTCAAATGCTCCCTTTTGTCTTGCATCTCTGCATCTCCGACGTCTGCAACCCATAGATTAGTGAAACTGAAGAAACAAAAGCAAACTCTTAAGTAAAAATATGTAGAATGATGAATAAAGAATAGAAAAAGAATGGGGGGGGGGGGTGTAATTTTTTTTGCCATTGTTCTAACACAATCCAACTTCAGAAAGTTTTCCTGCAATATCAAATTTATTTTCCGTGAAACAGAATTCGTGCACTGCATGCAGACTTACAGTGAAATACCATCCTAGCTACTATTTTTCAGCTATCTTGGTGCTCATAATTGCAGTAAACCTTACAAAAAAAAAGCAGTTCTTAAGATCAAATTATTGCTTAAATCTAGAGTTGCTTTGTCTTAAATTTGCAATAGATTCAAAACAGTTTTTAATGGTTGAAATCTTAAAAACTGCATTTTTTTTAAAGGAAAATAAGCTTGTTGGTTTTTGTGCCCGGCAACTATCACTACAGTGCTTGTGGTGAGGGCATCAAACACTGCTAGTGCTTAAAGATTAGGTGGTAGTAAAAGGTGACAGTCATTTATGGTAATATTAGTCATATTAGTAGAAACTGTTGTAATAGTAGAACTGATAGTGTAGCCCCACACCTGGGACTGTCGTCACTGCCCCATTGTATCGCATTGAGAAACACGTGGACAAATAAAAAAAGAGTGACACAAACAGATCATTAAACATACAAAAAACTTTTATATGAACGTTGTACAGCAAACTTGTTGCAGCGGTTAATGTTGTGGTGCTCCAGCTGCACCAGGAGTAGTTTAAAACTAACACTTGGCTCTAACAGACAATTACAGCATGTGTTCGTGTACATTTATTTTAAAATACTGTTGTCAAAAGGTGCTTCCAGCTTTACTTCTTTTTGTTGTTGAAGACTTCCAGAAAGACTAATTTTGCACTTTTTATTCACAAAATAAAAAAGGTTTGATTAGCATCTATGGGATTGAGGGGAAAAAAAGGATGTTATAGATCACACATACATGCTATGGCAGGTAGAAAATGGCATCAAAAACCACATGATATCAAAACATATACCAGATTTGACAGAGTGTAAGATTTCTGCAGGTGTTTGTCAGTTTACAAATGGGTCTACAAAGATGACAAAGTAGGAGCAAACCAGAGAACGTAAGTCCAAGGACATTATAAAATACAGTAGTCCCTCGCTTCTTCGTGGTTCGACTTTCAGTTTTTCCAACGATTGTCAACTTTAATATTACTCACGTGACTGGGGCGGTACAGGATAAAAAGTAAAAAAATAAAATAAAAAAAACTTCAGCCAGGCGCCACCATTTTGTTGTCCCCCCCGCAAATAAGCCTATACTGTAATGCCAGTCAAAAGAACTACACTACCCAGAAGCCAACAGTGCTTCCGGCCGCTACTTTCTGCTGGAATGGAGGGAAAGTTTTGCAACGCAAAGTCAAGAGTAACAATCCATCTATTAAGCTCACAGAACTGGCAGGAAAGTTGCAAGTAATCCTAAAGCTTCCTGAAGCTCAATTATCCACGCGCACATCAACCTGGACGGGGCGGTGGGCTTCGTCGCTGCAGGGTAGGTCTGCAGAACTGGAAATGAACCTGACTGGAACAGAGCTGCTGGTCTGCAGAGCTGGTGAGTACAATTTTGCAGTACTGTACAGTACGTATACGTATATTGTTAAATTACCTAGGTTTAAGAGTTTAGAACTTTGCAAGAGTGTGGGAAGGGTTTATAAAGACTTAAAATATATAGAAATACTCAAATAAAGTCAAGTCAAGTCACATTTATTTATATAGCACATTTAAAAACAGTAACTGTTATCAAAGTGCTTATCACAAATAAACAGTGTTCCTACTTCATGGTTTTTCACCTATCGCGGTCGTGTGTGGAACGTAACCCCCGCGATAATAGAGGGACTACTGGACCCAAAATAAATAAATGTTGTGCAATTTATTTTTAGCTCCTCCAGCTAAAAGCTTGTGATTGAGGATCCACCACTATGAAACAGTTTCCAGCATGAGCAGCTTGACTGGTGACCAGCAGATCAGGTGCTCAAAAATGAAAGTTTAATTTTAATTTTCCCGGAACAGACCATAGCAAAGCATGAACTCCCACTAGCACAGCATTTTTTTTTTTTTTTTTTTTTTGAGAGTTGGGGTCAACATTTGCAATTATCTGAAGGTGTTTAACAATAAAATCAGAGGAAGCACAGGAAGGGTAAGAGGCTACTTAAAGAAAACTGCTTCTTTCATAGTGGTAAACACACACACGTCTGCTGCTCATTACGATTGTGTAATAAATCAACAGTACCTGGAGTCACTCCCCCAGTGCATTGCATAGATTTTGGCCAGGTGGCCCCTGAGTGTACGTCGCGTTCGCATCTGTATCCGGCCCACCGAGTCCAGACCAGCTGTGATCTGCCAAAACAGGAAGAAGCGTCAGCAGTTACACTTGAGGCTGAGACACATTCATCACAACTGGACACAAGCTGAGGCAGGCACAGACCAATATAATAAACAAGGAGTGGGGATGAATAAAAGTTGAGCCATTACTGATGCAAACTATGTGTGAAATATTTAAATAACTTTAGGAACTGTGCATTTTGTAAGTACTAACAAAGAATGGAAAGCATTGAATTAATTTAGTGACAAACTTGTGTCCTAAAAATGAAGCCAACACAAAATGTAGGCCTGTGAAAGAAGGGTTTTTAAATATTCAAACTTTACCATGTGTATAGGAAGTTTCTTACCTGTGAAAGAGTTGAGTCGCTGCAGGCTTTCCTGGCATCCTGCAACAAGAGATCGTTTCAAACGAGACAAAAAAAAAAAAAAAAAGAGAAGAAAACATTAAAGCCATTTGCTTTTGTCATAAATATTTACTAAAGAGACTGACTATTTGACAAGTTTAATAAATTTCTTGAATACAGATTTTGCTCAAAGGGTGGAAGTTGAAAAGTTGGTTAAAACATTAAGTTGTTGTCGTACCTGGATCTGATTGCGTAGTTGCTCTGCTTCCTGACGCAACTGTTCCAGCTCACTCATTGTCCCTGTGAGATGTGTTCAAGTTGCACTCCAAACGCTGGCTGGGCTGACAAAACACACGTGCTTCCACGCACACACACACGCGCACACACACACACTCACCCACGCACACACACAAACCACCAGCTGAAACCTGCAAGACAAAGATAGAAATACTTTTAAGTTCAACAGGTAGAAAAGAACAGCAACACTTACATCACACAAAGTTATCCTGTTTGGGTTTAGACCAAAAAAGAAGTGTACAGCGCAAAGAGGACAATGCTGCGCACCCCCCACCCCGGGAATGGTGGAACAGGGTAGCAACTTGAAGGGTGGTCCAGTTCTTCAAACACTCTGGTTCAAAAGGCCATCTGAACTGGGCTCTGACCTTTTCTCACTCAATCAGCCTTTTGTGTTGCGCTGTGCCGTTTGTGCAGCCCACATCTGTGTGTGTGTTGAATGTCTGCGTATATGGTGGGCAGGTTTGAATGTTTTATCAGGCAACATGTTCAAGTGATAAAGAAGCCGTTTGTGCATTATGTTTCTCTGTGTACGAGTACATTACGTGAGCGTGTGTCTGGGGTCAAGCGTGTCAGATGAAGCGTTTGTTTGCAGAAGCATGCATGAGTATTTATGCGTGTGACACGTGCCACTTCCTTTACCTAGGGAACCTGAATATGGGTCACAGCGCACTTAAGACACTGCTCCTCAGAAATGTTTGGTTTGCCACATCTACCAGTCTAACCCTTAGAATAAAATTTTAGTTCCACTTTCCATAATTCAGCAATTAAACCAACCTACAGGAAAACATTTAATGCAAAAAAAGAAAAAAAAAAATCAATAGATGCATGTTTTGCCATTTTTTGCATTTAAAAAACCCCTTCACAAACAGCATATAAAGAAAATCTGATATGTACGGTACTCTGAACTACCCTTTAAAACCCTTGGTCTGTTAGTTTTGGCCACTGTCCTGCCCCTCTGACACAAGCGAGGACACAACGGGCTGCTCGTTGTGGACTCACTCGTCTCGACTCTGCATTGCAATGCTTTCATCTGCCCAGGTGTGACGTCACGCTCTCCTCCAGCTGACGCAATCTGCTGAAAGAGGAGGCTTACTCAGTCTGCACGAGATGTGCTACTACTCCATGAGAGCTGTCAGTCTGTTGTGCTATACATCTCTGTCTCCACCACATCACACTGGGTGCCTTGTGGACTGCACAATGCTTTCCATGACCCCCAACACTTGACGAGTGGAGCGCACGGCTTGTGTTATGAAATGCAATGTATTATTAAAGAGATTATGGAGGAAATGGATGGTAAAGCTGAAATGAAATGGTGGCGTCTAGTTCGGAAAAAAAAAAAAACATGTGAAATCACATTTATAGACATTAGACACACTTTGACTGTAAATATACTCTGAAACCAAATCAGCTTATTTTAAGAAATCACACCAGCAGTATGAACGAGCCGTCAGGCAGATAAATGTCCACGAGAAAATGATACATTTATAGTATAAAAATATATTAAAGTTAGTATTTTATTAATAGAAGTGAGATTTGATGCATGGAACAAGTCAGGCCATCCAACAAAAGTACAGGGCCTGGCATTGAACCCTATGTGACAAAGACGGAGCAGTGTGCCAGACTTGCGGCTGATACAGATTGAGCGGCCAAAGAAAGGCAATGCTGCCGTTTATACTGAAAACATCTGACAATATACATTAATCAGGCTTTTTTTTTTTTTTTTTT
>NC_056500.1:19398878-19399296 GCF_014905685.2 Nematolebias whitei
TATATATATATATATATATATATATATATATATATATATATATATCTATATCTATATATATCTATATATATATATATCCCTATATCTATCCCTATCTATATCTATCCCTATATCTATCCCTATATCTATCCCTATCTATATCTATCCCTATATCTATCCCTATATCTATATCTATCCATATCTATCCCTATATCTATATCTATCCCTATATCTATATCTATCCCTATATCTATATCTATCTATATATATATATATATATATAGAGAGAGATAGATATATAGAGATAGATATAGAGATAGATATATAGAGATATATAGATATATAGAGATATATAGATATATAGAGATAGATATATAGAGATAGATAGATAGAGATAGATAGATAGATAGATAGATAGATAGATAGATAGATAGATAGA
>NC_056500.1:19399306-19399679 GCF_014905685.2 Nematolebias whitei
ATAGATAGATAGATAGATAGATAGATAGATAGATAGATAGATAGATATCTCTATCCATATCTATCTATCTATCTATATCTATATATATATATATATTATATAATTAGCTTAGCATTTTAGGTGTTTAAAATGCTTAATTAAATCCAACTAAACAAGCGAAACATGTTTTCAGTCAATTACTTATGTAACGATTTTCACAAGTATCAAAAGTTGATCTCTAAAAAAAAAAGAGAAAACTAAGATAATTTTGCAAATACATGTGCTTTGACAACAATGAATGAATGCTATGACACCACTTCACAGCGTTTTCATTCACATTATTATCCAATATCCTGATGCATGCTCAATAATCCAGGTAGAAAAATCCAAAAAA
>NC_056500.1:19399779-19408342 GCF_014905685.2 Nematolebias whitei
TTTTTTTTTTTTTGAATGTCCAGAGGACCAGATTTAACTTTTTTAGATTATTATCCAATGTTATACGTTTTAATAAAAAAAATAAAACTGCTCAAGGATTCAAGAACTAATAGCTGAAACCAGACTAGTAAATGGGTTTATTTTATTTTGCCACTGATATTTACATCAGTGAGGATGAATCATCGTCAGCTACCCACATAATACATGCTACAACATGAACGTGACAAACTTTTTTACTCGTCAGACCAAAAAAATTATAAATACCTTTATAAAAGCCTCAATTTAACAAGAAAGCCAAAGATGATGTGCCTCACTAACTTGATTTATTAAATCTGTATCACAACACCCTGTGCCACCATTGTTCCAGTTTGGACTGGTACAGTTGTTTTTCTTTTCTTTCTTGTTATGAAATCAACACACGTACGGTCGAAACTATGACAATCAAGATGGTTAGTACATTTACAATATTTTTATAGTGACTAGTCTATCATGAGTACATGTTCTTGGATGTAGCACTTTTGATTTAGGACAGCACCTATAACTGCCACTGCCAAATAATTGTGTGTAATTTACTGTTTGTTACTTTTAATCTATACATCTATAAACATCAGTTCTGCAAGTTATTTTCCCCTAAAATATATATATAATCAATAGCTTACTTACCCACTGTTTTAAAGTTTATGGCTCACTTATCTCTGAGTTTTATTCATCCATTCTACTTCCTGTAGATTAGATGCAAATTAATTGTTTGACTATCATTACAACTGGAAATAATATTAATTCACTTATTTAGCAGAATACACTTGCAGAGCTACATAATATATACATATACATAGTCATCAGTACATCACATTGAAAGCCTGTTTAAAGTAAAAATGTGCCGATTATTATTTTTTATTATTCAATAACAATGAACCCAGACAGGTTTCAGATGAGAGCAACAAACTGCAGGAGTGCGCGGGCCTGTCAGCTGATGATAATGAGGGCGGACTTCTCACATTCATATATTTTTTAAGAAAGCTTTTTAAGCCTCACAAGGTTTTGCGCAACAAAAAGAGAAACCCTGCGTCTAAAATGGAAAAACACAAGTGCGAGTCGGAACTAATGGTGTAATTTGCTCATAGTTCCGCCGAACACTCGGGTGTTTTGACAGACTGTTACGGTAAAAGGCCGCGTTCAGGGTTCCTGGGGATTTTTAGCTTCGCTTTAAGTGGAGAGGGGGAGGGAGACTATAACAGTGACTGAGACATTCGTCTGAAACTGTTTTTTTTTTACATCCACATTACTGCTGCTAGAATATATCGCACACAGACATTTCTGCAACTCGGTCACGATGTAAAACACAACTAACCGGTTCAGAACAAAACAGGAAATAGCTCCAAATGAGCCACCAAAATAACGAGACAAGACTAAACGTCCTCACCTGAAAAAGAGACGTTTTGGCTGAGTCCGTTCTTCCAAACCAAGTCACGCCAGTCCGTTATCACACGACAACCATGGTAAAAGCTGTGAGACAAATCGCGAAAGGAAGCTGTGTTAATAATAAGACTTAAATCCGCTTCAGTGGACCTGAGAACAACAGTACTCGCGTCGGATTTAACAAAAAAAAAATGTTCACCAAACAAGCTAATCACCACACCCATGAAAGTGGGAACATGGCAACAGCCTACCGGGAGGGGTGCGTAGTGGCGGACAATTATAATTTTTTTAATTTTCTAACAGTACATCAAGCTTAAAATAAATTTTCTGTTGCGAATATATTTGCATATATATTATTATTTAAATTAAATTACCGATATGAGTTTCATTTGCACCTTTTAAATGTTTTAGGAATGCCAGAAAATGGTTTGTACCCCACGGCTGAAATGGTAAAGTCCATCAGCCCCTCTACGAAAAGGAACCGAATGGGATACAGGAAACAAGAATTAGACCAGCAAACCTCTTCAGACGGATAATAAGACTCGTAGTATTAGTATTAGAACATATAGTATACTCCGTTACGCACCAAAAGCAGCGAATAATAAAAAAAGTATTTTTGTTTTTACTTGAATTTTCTAACTTATAATAACCAAAGTTTTATGTAAGCTCATTTGCAAAGCTATCAAATCTAATTCTCTAAACTTTATTTATTTAGTTTTATTCGTGTCTTCTAGTTCCTAAGGATTTGAGGAGTTTAACTCGTTCTAGTTTGCATGCAAATAGTTCCTTTTTTTCATATCTGTTGAATCACAGTACATATTAAAAATTATCATAATGCAAAGGAAATGTATTTAAATGGTTTCCTCATTAAAACCCTGAATTCAAAATACACTGAAATCACTAATGAATTCATTTTGTTTTAAATATCTTAACCCAATTGTCTTGTTTTAGTGCAGGAGGCAGCTGTGCCTTGTCTCACCCTGCTCACTGTGGTTAGCCTGCAGCGAGCTCATTGAAAAGGATCTCTATCTCTCCATTAGGACAGGATGAATATTTTATGGGGCCAATGAAAGGGAGCAGTGGGATAGGCTTTTCCATATCTCTGCACGAGCCATAATCAATAAAGGGAGGATGAAAGTTTTGCAGGCCTTGGTTTCCTTTCAGAGAGGCATGGGGTCAGATTAAGTCTAAATGAATTCACTTACACAGCAGTGGTTTAGGTGTGTCCCACCAATTTATCCCTAAACAGATTATAAGGATTAGAGTTAACATAATAGCAAGAGCAGACACTGTGCTGTTGGTTTGCCATTAGTACAACTGGGATTCTGGTTTCCGCTTTTGCAGTTATCGTAGTTCAAAAAAAGTTCAAGACCAAAAAACAGTTATCCTAGTTGATAAATGACACCATACAATGAATATAATGGTTGGTTTTAAAGTGTTTAAATGTGTGTGTGTGTGTGTGGGGGGGGGGGGGGGGGGGTTGTTTCTTTTGCAAGGATCTGTGCACAAAACTTAAATCAGTTTTCTTATTACTGGTAAAAAAAAATTTGTGATAAAATATTTTTAAAGCAATCTGTTACGGGACGGCTGTGGCTGTGTGGTTAGAGCAGTCGTCCTTCAGTGCAAGAGCTGGGGGTTCGATTCCACCAACAGTCACATGTCAAAGTGTCCCTGGGCAAGACACTGAACTCTTCATTGCCTCCGATGTGTGTCCCATTGGTGTATGAACGTGAAAAAACACTGGTTATTCTTTACACAGATATAGTGGAGGGCTGTATGAATGGGTAAATGAGGGCACAGATTAGTGTAAAGCATTTTGAGTATCTTGTTAAGATAGAAAAGTGCTATACACGTACAGTCCATTTACCATATCTTTACATTTTAGGTTGATCTTACCTGAGATTACTGATAAATTGTACTAATTACAAAACAAGTACTGTAATTTCAATTATAATGTGATCACAACTATGGTACACTTGAGATAGTTAAGGTAATTGTAAATAGCATCCTGCTACATGCATCTATACTGTAAAATAAAATTACATATAAGAAATATCTACATCAGAAGATGCCAAGCCCTGTGCTCTCTTGCTCTAGTGAGCAAAAAGACCAAAATCATTAGCCAGCTGAGAGTCACAGTCAGCATGTCCCGAAGCAAATCCTTGGCCAATCAGGTCCCCGAGTCTATTGCTTGGCAACTAAGAGGGAGAGGAGGGAGCAAACTGACACTGTAAAAATAGCACATCAATAGCCTGGTGTGTGAAAAAAAAGAAAGGCACATACGTCGGCGAGACTATAAATAGCATCATGGAGATGGGAGCAGGTATTGAATTAAGTGGCACAACTCCGTGTGAGGCAATTTTTCATTGATGCAAATGCAACTTACAGCAGAGCGCCATGCACACTTACATGCACATGATTTGAATATTACGGTGTTTTCCCGTCAACACGTTGCCGTCGTTGTTCTTTATCCAGCTGATGTTTTTGCATAAATGCAAAAAAAAACCCCTCCAGTACATTTAAATGAATTATCAGCTGAATTCACAATGAATTTTCAAAAATGGTAATACTGTAGTTTGCTTAAATATGTTTGTAATGTTTTTTTATTATGTTACATTATTAAAGACTTTTATTGATGCATGTCAAAGTGATGAATTTTGTTTAAATATATTAAATTGCCCCTACAATCCCACATTGTTAGCATGTTGTTTCTTTTGTGTAATCAAAGGGCAGCATGCTCAGAAATAGATCTATCACACCCAGTTTAGTTTTACTGATCCAATCAAATAAAGATAAAGGGACATCAATCTGAAGCAGCTTCTCCAATTCACATTTTTATCTGCATGTCTCCAATTTTTGTCCCCATGAGGGGGTATTCCGTGACAAGCTTCATGTAATGCTTCCACTGTATCAAAGGCAATTAAAAGATGCTGCAACAGTAGAACCTTAAAAGGCTTTATCTGGGCTGTCTTATCCACCAGACATCTCCCAGGGAGGCTGGCCGTTGCCAGAGTAACCCTCACAAATGGCAACTGACGTCAAGAAGGTAGGAGAAATACCAGGGAGAGCCAGAGCTGCTATGCATAATGGATTATTGAAGAAGAAAAAAAATCCTCTTCAAGTGTGCAAAGTGACTTGAAATATGCGTGCCTTGCTGAGCTCCCGACCCCTTCACCTCCTCCGTTTCTCTGCGATGAGGAAAATAGATGGTGACAGGTTCAGAGTTTTATCTGATGACTGGCAGTTCTGGAGCCTGGTCCAAGAGAAATGGTCCATTTTGAGTCGAACACTCGTGAGAAACTACCGTACATGTTTTAACTAACACAGCTCTTTCTCTTGTTCTTAATAGGAAATAACGCAACATTCTTTTATGAGTGTTAAAATAGGGAAAAACTGAAACTTGATAAAGCTGTTAGCCTTTATAGTAAGACCATATGCAACATCAGAAATTCTATAATTTAAAAGAAAATAAGTACAATAGTCCATCCCTTGTTTTTTAAGTTTGTTATCAGGTTTCATAATGATACCTCGATAAATAGAAGGTTGTTGATGTTGATGCACACATGGAAAAAGCTTAAAGTTGATAAAGAAATGTTGTTTTAGCTCAAATCAAATAAAAAAAGTGTATAAAGGCATGAAAGACACAGTTTCTGAAAAAGAGGCATACAAAACAAAGATTTAGCAAAAAGATTTCAGCAATTCATAAATCATGCTCCATTAATAAAAGGAGCCATATGCATTTTTAAATGCAATGCAGTTGTTTGTATCGTCCACTGCTAGTACCAATTAAGTGAAGGAACCATAGACATGTAGAGTGACACAAAACTAAGATTCAGAGTCAAGATCATGAGTGTTTCAGCAGAATAAAGCTCAGTAACATCCATCATCACAAAAAACAAACTGATAGTTTGGAGCTTGTATTTGAATAAGTGTGAAACTGTCTTACCAGAAGGATGCATCCTTGCAACATCACCGAGATTTAATTCCAGTTTTTTTATGTTGTGCTTCTGATCTTTTCTTATTTAAAGGCTAAAAATGTTAGAAAGAAAAATAAATTATCCACCTTTTCATATTATCCACTGATTAATCCTGTTTAAATATTTCAAACCCAAAGATGAAGTGGAAAACTGTCTCTACAAAGCTTACGTGTTCAAATAGGCCAAGAATGGCCATAAAAACATTATGTCCAACAGCAGCATGTTCATGCTGCTCTTTGACGTAATGTTTTTATGCTATTAGTGCTTAGTGTATTTTTAGTTGATATTTTTCTTAGTTCATATCTTAGATGTTATCATTGTTTTTCTTTTACATTTTATTGTTGGATGTAACTGGGACCCTGTGTACATAATTTCGTTCCACCACATGTACCACATGTGATGCGAACGACAATAAAGAATCTCTGACTCTGAAGTACCAGCAGAAACTTTCAATGATATAAAATTACCACAAGAAATATTTAAATCCTTGCATCTTGACCAAATGTTACACACAAATTCAAAAACTAAAGGTATCAAAAACTAGGTATAAGTTTTGCCTTTCAATTATTATTATTTTTTTTACATTGCTGTGCAATTTAGACAAAAGTTTGAATTTACTTTAATGAGAATTTTCATTTAGCCTAACAGGCCTTTAACTTGGTCTTTTTTGAGTTCTTTTACAATCTTGGCAAAAATGTGCGTCCACGAGGAACAAGAAGAGTCTTCACAGTTTCAGTGATAAAGCTGCAAGACACCAAGTCAGTTTTGCTTCAGGGACTTTAAAGCCACAGACACCTAATGGACACGCACTTATTATGATAAAAAATATTTTGATTATCTCAGGCTGCAGACCTGAGGTCTTTATACACAATGTCATTAAATTATTGTAAAACATATAGGTGATGGTTATCATTCACAAATCAAAACCTAATTTTGAATTTTCCAAAAGGAGAAGCTAAAGAGGAAATGTGTAAAAGAATAAGACCGTTTCAGTCTAGGGGAATCCCATACACTTCTGTAGAACATGAGTGCAACAAGCATAAAGCACATAATTTGTTTCCTAAAGTCAATTGCACAAGTTATGTATGGAGAGGGTAAAAAGAAATAAAATAAAAAAACAAGGAAGTGCAGAACAACCCTGGTGTGTTAATGTCACCCTCTTCAAATACCTCCTGTCCCAGCTGCACCACTATGATACCAGATGATCATTAATTTATTACCATAAGCCCATAATTATTTTTACTTGACATTTGGGTGCTCTGCAGGTTGTAATCACAAGATAAGACAAAGGTATTAACTTCCTAGCTGCCTGAAAACCAAACATTAGCCGTTAAAAATAGATTAATTTGACAAACAACAGCTATTTTTTTTTATTTGGGCAGTTTTTAGCTCCACATTTTTAATAAAATTCTGCTTTTCATAAAGATGTCAAAACCTAACAGTTAATCAAAAATATTGCTTTTACAGAAATGTTTAAAGTTTGGTGTTTGGAACGGTGTGGCAGAAAATAACAAGCAATCTAATGCAGTAAAATTTTGAATTAATAATGATAAAACATGTAACAGCTTTTCTACCTTTCTCCAGTGCAGATGAGCAGCAGAGGAAGTGGGCGTTTTTCTGCATATGTCCTAAATGGCATGGATTATGAGTCGCACTCAGTGCTGTGGTTTCAGTTCTTCCTTTCAGCTGAGATGCTGCTCAGAGAGGCAGTAAATGGAGAAAGGTAGAGTATGAGTGGAGCACTGCTGAGTGGGTGGGTGAGCAAACTGAGGAGGTGGAGGGTGGGGCAGGACAGGAGCAGATGGAGTAGTATTTTTTATTAAAGGGACAGAGCTGAAGTCTTTTTCATACCATTACATTAGAGGTCACATGAACAATGTGTGACTTATACGACTACTAGTCATATAATTAGACAATCAACCCAGCAAGTCTTTAATAAAACCCCAAATGTGAACTACATTTTGATTTATAGAATTTGTTCCATTTTTTTTAAATGAAGCGATATCAATAAAACCAGTATACATTATTTAATATTACCCTAAACTTTCTATAATGCCACAAAAAAGGCAAACAACCTATCAAATAATTTCACATGGGACTTTCTAATTAAAAAGGGATTCACTGATTTTGGATTGAGCTTCAAAAATTGACAAATAAAAGTTTAATCCAGAACATTTTCAGTTGCTAATGTTTGCTGGGGGCAGCACGGTGGAGCAGGTGGTAGAGCTGCCGCATCTCAGCGAGCAGGTCGCTGGTTAAAAATCCCAGCTGGGGATCTTTCTGGGTTTGCATGTTCTGTCCGTGCATGCTTGGGTTTTCTCCGGGTACGGGTAAGAGTTGGAGGCGCAACATCCACTCCAGGCCTTCAATTTAATATGTGCTTGTAGCATCAACTAAAACTATTTTAACTCAGAAATACACTGAACAGCTGTGTAGCCTCAAGAAAACCACTAATCAGTGAGGCTAACTGGAGAAAATGGCTTTGATTTGCTAGGGAGCATAAAGATTGGACTCTGGAGCAATGGAAGAAGGTCATGTGGTCTGAGTCCAGATTTACCCTGTTCCAGAGTGATGGGCGCATCAGGGTAAGAAGAGAGGCAGGTGGTGATACACCCATCATGCCCAGTGCTTAGTCAATACAAGATCTTGGTGAAAAATTAATTCAACACTGGATGGAAATAGATCTTGTGACATTGCAGAAGCCTATCGAAACAATGCCACAGCGAATGCATGCCGTAATCAAAGCTAAAGGCGGTCCAACAAAATATTAGTGTGATCTTTTTTTGGGCCAGGCAGAGTAGGAACAAATGTTAATATCGTTTTCCCCACTGCAAACAGCTCTGACCACTTTTAATCTCACAAGCTTGAACAAAACGTGACAAATACGTTATAATTAAATGCAACACATGTATAAAACGTTCCCGTTTTTAATTTCCTGTACTTCAAAAAAAAAAAAAAAAAAAAAAAGTTGTCCGAGTAGGTTTTTATGTCACAATATTGCAATTTTGAGATGTGTTTAATCATTTGATTTGAAAATCCACATTTCGGCAATGAAACTTGTCTGCCTGAATCATCCATTTCCGATAATTATGTGGAAAATCGTAAACTTAACTCAGCGATCATATATGCCAAACTCTTGACTGTTGGGGGGGGGGGGGGGGGGGGGG
>NC_056500.1:19408442-19423203 GCF_014905685.2 Nematolebias whitei
GGGAGAGAAGAAAAAAAAAGACAGCCCATGTCAGCACATTGCCTTTATTTAATTAAGTTTCTTTCTTTCTTTATGAGGGTTTTGAAGCCAGTTATCAGGGTGCAGCCAGTGTTTCATGTACCTTTAAAAACATACAGGCAGTCTGTCAAGAAATTGTCCATTACAGCTTTATTAAAAAAAAAAAAAAGAAAAAAGTGGGATTTATGAATTACAGTATAAAGTATCAGATACAGTCATCAAGCTCACAAGCTTAATTTTAAGTGCTTGTAGAAAAGTGTTCAGATATTTTTGTAGGAACAAGATTTGACCTTTAGGACAAAACATTTTTAAAGATTTTACATACAGAACTACAATTACAACTAAATACATCTGAAATTATTTTTAAATGTTAATTGAAACAGACCTATTTTAGTAAAGATGTAATGAGAAAATCCTTGGTGTTCTACAACGCAACAACTAAAAATATTTAGTGTTGCCCTTTGACATCGGTGCCCTGAACATGAGACTTTTGACAGCTTCACTCAAACTTAATGCCCTGGGCCAGAGGAAGATCTTTGCTGTAGTTTATTGTGCACGTTGAGCGCCTCATGTACTGCTTCCAAGAGTCACTGCCTGACTCTCTTCCTCCACCTGTGTGTTTTTCCCCACCAAAAGCTCCTCCAATTTCAGCTCCACTTGTGGGAATGTTGACATTCACAATGCCACAGTCAGATCCTTTG
The DNA here is from genome assembly GCF_014905685.2 of Nematolebias whitei. NCBI lineage: Eukaryota > Metazoa > Chordata > Actinopteri > Cyprinodontiformes > Rivulidae > Nematolebias > Nematolebias whitei. Next base: position 19,409,162 of record NC_056500.1, read on the forward strand.
GGACCCAGCCAACGAAAAACCCTCCCCATATCTTTGGTGAAGATGCTGCTGGACAGACCCTGCTTGACCTCGTTGTTCCATGCAAATGCCTCTTCTTCTGTTTTGAACTTTAAGACGTAGAGGATGGGGACAAAGGTTTCGGTATGAACAATTGGTGCATCATGAGCCAGTCCTGTAATGATAGTGGGTTCCACGTAGTTTCCTGGACGATCCATCACCTTTCCTCCACAAACCACAGTGCCACCCTGCTGCTTGGCCTGCTCAACAGCAGCCAAATACTGCTCCACAGCTTGTTTGGTGTGCAGAGGACCATAGAGGGTGTTAGGGTCCCAGGGATCTCCGATGCGAATTTGTTTGTAGGCCTTGGCTATCCTCTCGACCACTGTGTCATGGACACTTTCATGCAACATCAGCCTCCTAGTTGTGGTGCAGCGTTGACCAGCAGTTCCCGCAGAAGCAAAGACAGCAGAGGGCACCACAAGGTTCAGGTCAGCATCCTCAAACACAATGATGGCATTGTTTCCACCAAGCTCCAGAAGCTTGCGTCCAAACCTCTCCTGCACCATCATGGCCACGAGCTTCCCAACATGGGTGCTGCCAGTGAAAGACAGCAGATCCACTCGCTCATCCTTTGCCATAGCAGTGCCGATATCAGCACCACCACAGGTCATGGAGCAGATAGCTCCTGGTAGATTGTTCTGCTCCAACACCCCTGCCACAATTTTGGTAACTGCGACACTTGTGAGAGGAGTGGTTGGGGCACCTTTCCAAAGGCAGACATTGCCACATGTCAGCGCTATAGCGTTGTTCCAGCCATAGACGGCTACAGGAAAGTTAAAGGCAGTGATGATGCCAACGAGACCAACTGGGTTCCACTGCTCGAGGAGCGCATGCCCCGGCCTTTCTGAAGGAAGAATAGGGCCGCCAATCATTCTAGACAGACCAACGGCATAATCACAGACATCAACATACTCCTGAACTTCACCTACTCCCTCAACATAGATCTTGCCCATTTCTAGAGACACTAGACTTCCAAGCGCTTTAATCTTCTTTCTTAGTGCATCCCCAATCTGCCTCACAATTTCCCCTCTTTTTGGAGCCGGAATATCTGCCCACACCTTCCAGGCCTCCCTCGTTTTCTGGACGGTTTCTTCATATTCTGCCAAAGTGGCTTGAGTAACTCTGGCAATTGGCTCGTTGTTAGCAGGACAGTGAGATGTGACAACTTCCCCACTGCCTCCCCAGGTCCCATTGTAAACACCAGGGTTGTTTTCAGACAAACCCAGCTCTTTCAGCCAGGAGTATTTGGGCTGGTTGATAAGAAGACTTGACATGGCAGCTGAGCGCTGGCAGTAGACGCTTCCAAATTTATTTTTTAAAATGAGCCTGCTGTGCTGAGCAAGAGTTAGAGTCAGGCAGCGCTGCATGGATGCTGGAAACAAAGATGAAAATTGATTGAAAATGTTAGTATTCAGGAATAACTAGTGACAGATCTCCACACAAAATAGAAGTCTTCAAAAACTTCCAATTGTTTATGAAAAATCTAATTAAAGTGTACATATTTACATATTAATCACTAGAACAATTTTAGATTTGAGTAATGGCAAAATACTTTGATACAAAAATATGAACATTACCCGGCTATTGTGGTTGCAATTAAAACTTTTTAAATTATATATCTTTCATTTATTTAATATAATGATAAATGAAAACAAACAGATAAAAATCACTTTGGATGGTGTGACATGTGTTTCAAAAATTCAAATGTACCTTTAGGAGCAGTAAGTTAAGATAGATTATGTTTTAATATAAAACCTCATAAAACATGTTGAAAAGTAAATTAAATTCTACACTTACAGTAACAGATGATCACATTTTTTTAAATAAATAAATTCGAGTAAGAAAACACCACCAAGGTATGAACCTACACCTGTCAATCACCACTGTTTACTCAATGTTTACCAATGCGCTTGCGCAATAAGTTCAAATTTGTGTACTTACTGCACCCCCAATTTACTCTTAATATCGACATTTTAACTACAAAATGTTAATTTAAGTACGTTAGTGTCTAGACTATTTTTGTGTTTGCTTATTCCAAACTATAACACGTGTGGACGTGTTGCTAATTTTGCACCAGGTCATGTGGCGACATCATCATGGTAGCTCAGCTCAGCCTGTTAAGACAAACGTCACGATCGAGACTTACGGATCACAACTGGTACACTTTAATCCCACCATACCGCAGTACAACATGCACGTACACTGTCTGCACATTAGTTTACAATCTTATAAGATAAGTTGATGACCCTCAATCGGGGTTTTAACTCACACAGGTATGAATTCGGCAAGGCCACGTCCAGTCAGAAACAGGAAGAGGTTGGAACTACAGAGCGGAAGTACTTCTGCTGTGCTTTATTCTGATTGGACAGCAGACACGTCACTCTGTGGCGCCTGGATATGTTACATTGATCCGCGTTAGCAATTTTCTTTTGTTGTGATCAGACATTTAGAGATTGTCTACTCAATTAACTTCTCTTGTGAAAGGCGCTGTTAATACTTCTAGAATGAGTGGCGGGGTGTACGGAGGCGGTGAGTGAGACATCTTGTTTTAATAAACGTAAACTATAGACCACGCTTGATGCTTCTTAGCTTAGCCGTTTGTAGTTCTTTATGCTAGCCGGGCTAACGATTAGCTTCACATTAAACCAAAGACAGGTTACTACTCGCATTTGAGTCATCACAAGTTTATGAATATCAGCGATATGTTATCAGTGACCCTGTAGTGAGGCTGTAGCTCTTTTTTTACAGTCAAATAAAACGAGCAGCGGGCGCTTAAGGAAATGAATGAAAGTGGGCTATCTGCCGAAAGCGTCCCGTTAAGCCTGGTTTATTAAATGTTAGCTAACATGATGTTTTTAATTACATGACTGGAAATGAGACGGTGAAGTCGTAAAATTTGTGTTTACGTCGTGACTAAGTGGATATATCATCTGAAAATGGTCAGTAGGAGAATATGTAAAATTAACATAAATAGGATTTGAATTGTGTGTGTATTAATGACAAAACATACAATGGCATGCTGCAGATGAATATTTTTATTAAATGGAGGAAATGTGCGAGTTGAAGTTTATTATTAAGTCACAATGCAAAATGCAAAACTAATGTACTTATGCCGACACTGTATTAAACAGTGCAGGGATGGATGTATTATGTTTCCTTTATTGTTTCTTTGTTACTATATGTTTCTGAGATGCTGTACATGGGGGAAACAAGTCAGTGTCCGTCTTAATTTCATTTATCATCAGTCAGTGAAAACCTCATTTCAATTGACCACAACTAGAACTACAATCACTAGTAAAAAATATTGTTTTTCATTTATAATATTCAAGAGTGTGCATTAAGAAGTGTTTTAAGTCACTAGTTTGTTCATATTTCTAGCAACAGTTCAGATGTATTGCATCATTACATGTATTTAACCCTTAAAGCAAAAATTATGGACCATGTCATACTGTCATTAGTTCCACTAAGTCTTGTTTGCCAGAGCATAATAGACTTTAACAATCAGATACAAGTTCAATTCACAAAGTAAGTCAAAATCACACACTTGTCTCATTTTGTAGATGAGGTGGGAGCTTTGGTGTTCGACATTGGCTCCTATTCTGTTAGAGCTGGCTATGCAGGAGAAGACTGCCCTAAAGTAAGTAGATCAACCAAATGACCTGATTAACAATGTGTCTTTTTCTTCCTATGAGTGTTTTCATTTTTCCTTCGAGGGCGACACTGATGTCAGAATATGAGGGCCATCACCCAAGAGACAGACAGCATTAATTGAGTTCAGATCATTTCCGAACACTTCATTGGTTTAGATTTGTGTGCTTTATAGGCTTGGGATTTTGATGTTGAGAATTAAGAAAAATGTCAGATACCGTTGGCTTATAGTACAATGCATTCTTATTAGTATTAGAAAAAAAAAAAACCTCACAAATAAATGTTTTGTTTTTTTCTATGAGATGCTGTTTTTTTTACTTTGTAGAAGTTCCTGTTGGTTTAAGTAGGAAGATTATTTACATGACATTATTACATTATTATTATTATTTATGACATTATTTACATGAACGCTCCTACAAGCACCCTGCGGATGTTGGATGCTGTCTATCATGGTGCACTAAGATTCATAACTGGCTGTGATTATCGTACCCACCACTGCACCCTGTATTCACTGGTTAACTGGACATCATTAACTTCACACAGACTCTCTCACTGGTACATTTTCATCTTTAAATCACTTCTTGGTCTGCTGCCTTCATACATCTCCTACATGTCTCTGCGTGAGTGCAGCAAAAGCGTGCGCTCTCAGGACATTATTACCTGCAGTGTTCCCTCAGTGCGGACTGAACTAGGCAAAAGGGCCTTCTCCTACTCTGCTCCTGTTTCTTGGAATATCTTGCAAAAAGATTTGAAGCTCTTGACCTCTCTAAGTGGCTTTAAGAATCTGTCTGACTCCTAGCAGGAACCAATGCAGACATGTTCCTGTTTTTAGTTTTCTACATTCACCTTAGAATCTAGCTGTTTTTTGTTACTTTTCTTTTTTTAGCCATCTTATTAGTTAAAAAAAAAAAAAATCTTTATGCCTTTTTATAACTGTCTATTGTTGTTGCTGTTGTCCATTGTTGTCATCATTCTTTGTTGAAATCAGGTCTCTCTTGTAAATGAGTCCTCGAGGCTCAATGGGATTTACCTGTATAAATAAAGGTTGAATGAATGAATAAAAAAAAGGAAGGCACAAGCAGTTTTCACATGATAAATAGGTGAAGGCAGATTAAATTTAGGTAATTTTTATTGTTTTCAAGGAATTTTTATAGAGTGTCATAATATAATTCAGAAAGTTTTTTTTTATGTGTCACAGTGTTTCATAAAAATTGAGAATTTCTTTATTCACTGTTTGGGATAATGATGAGTTGGGCACCATTGATTTGACACTGTAATGTTATATTTATAAAACGTGGTTTGTTTGAATGTGCAATAACCTGCGTTTTGTTGTTTTGCTTTAATAAGGCGGACTTCCCCACAGTGATAGGTGTGACTATTGATCGGGAGGATGGAAGCACTCCCATGGAGACGGACGGTGACAAGGGCAAGCAGAGTGGCACCACCTACTACATCGACACCAATCAACTGAGGGTTCCCAGAGAGAACATGGAGGTCATGTCTCCACTAAAAAATGGCATGAGTGCGTATAGTTGATGTAAAAGTTTTACAGTTTTCTTTTTCTGTGCTGAATGTGCTTAAATGTGAAAACGTAATTTGGATGTTAAATTCATTACAAGTCGTAGGTAACACATACAACACGTGGTCAGTTGACCCAGATGTTTATAGGAGTCTGTAACGCAAGTTCAGAGTCAGAGTCAGAGTCAGAGTTTCTTTATTGTCATTCGCACCTCATGTGGTACATGTGGTGGAGCGAAATTATGTACACAGGGTCCCAGTTACATCCAACAATAAAATGTATAAGAAAAACAGTAATAACATCTAAGATATGAACTAAGAAAAACATCAACTAAATATACACTAAGCACTCATAACATAAAACATTGAACATCACCACAAACATGAACATGAGTCTAGTCATCAGCAACTAGTTTAAAAATTTTGTTCGCCTGATCCATATCTGTAATTGGACTGTAATGGTGCCTGCAGCCTTTACAGGTAAGCTTTTCAAAACCTCATCATAAGCTTTCCTTTCAAGTGTCCTTGTTTTAATAGAATTCATTCCAAGCCCCTCTCCATCTTAATTTACAGCAGTGTCATTCTGCAGATGCTCATAATTTCCCAACAAAATATTTGTTTCAGAATTTCACAGCTGTTCTTGATACTAGAGGTGCACAGATTGCAGTTTTCTGGCTGATCACCGATTTCTAAAAAGTCTGACCTGCCGATTCCAATTTTGGCCGATACCTATTTTGTTTTATAATTGACACTGTCAGGTGTTATAAAAGTCACAATGCACCTTCAATTTTCAATCTTATTTTGTTGAAAAACAGACCCTTGAACAATATTCTAGAAACAGTACAAACTTGTTTTAACTGGCCATGAGGTAGTGCTCTGAAATATAAATGAAGTTCAGACAATTTTTGTTAAAACTAAAAAAAAATTGGTGAAATCGGTTTCTCATGCAAGTATCGTCCGATTTCCCAAAATTAAGGAAATCGGGGCCGATTTATCGGTACACCCCTACTTGATACTGAACAAAGTTTATCCCTCACTGGTACTGTCACAAAAACAGTATTCGTTATTTGGTTTTGGAATATACTCCTATACTTTTATAATCTGGTTTATTGTAGTTAAATGATCTGGAACAAGCAAAAACAGAATGTTTAAAAATCTTTAAAAAAATGTTTTATAGTTTAGACTTGTCATTGTGTATTTGCAATTAATATCTCCTCTACATTCCAAAATCAATCATTGGTTATTGATTATTATTTAAGCTAAGCAGCTCTCAAAGTATGGACACAATTACACCTAAAAATGGTCATTTAATTATTTATTGAATTTTTGTGAATGCCCATCACAGTTTCTCTGTTGTACAAATTTGCTAAAATCATCCATCTTTACCCGCTTCTTCCTATTTGGGTCATGGGGGTCACTGTTGCCCATATCCAGCAGTCACTATGCAAGAGGTGGGGGACAGACACCCTGGACAGGTCCAAGCTCATCACAGGGCCACATGGAGACAAATGAGACAAACAACCATTCACACTCTCACTCATACCTTCCGGATATACAAATAGACGGAAGGTACACTTCGGTCTATCCTTCAGACGGCTGTACGGAATGGTATTTCGCTGTAATTAACTGTGCAATGACAATAAAGTTGATTCTGAAGAGTGTGGAAAGGGCTTAAAACACCTTAATTTATATTTAAATACTAAAACTACTTCTTGCTACTACTACTATTATTATTACTTGTACTACTATCCCTACTTTGCAGTTTTTCACTTATTGCGGGGTGTGTGGTCCCGGTCCCTAAAACCCACGTTAAACGATGGACTGCTTTTGTTCCATTTGTTGTCAGTTTTTATCTGTGAAACTGTCACAATACACAGCTGGTTTCAGCATTTTTTCTGAGCATTTATAAACTCATCAGTTGCTTGTCTTACAAATATTAATGACAGCAGATATGAAAAGAATGTCTGACCCAGCTCATCAGAATCTGGTCCATTTGAGTTTGGATGTGAGGCTATTTAGAGATTAATGCAGCACCCATTTTTAATTGCAATAGGACAGTGCATTGGGACTAGCAGAGCCCATTGAGGGCTGACTTGAAACACTGGTGCCTGGTGCTCAAATTATTATCTAAAAAAATCTTCATTGCTCTAATTCTTTTCATCCTGACTGGGTCAGATGGATGATAAAAAATATAGAGATGTGGGGATCTGTGTAAATATTTACCAAATATTGCACATATTTTCCCTAATCTAAATGTGTAAAAAATAACTGATTATCTCATGTCACGGTAAGCACGAATAATTGTCATTTATTTCTGTCAGTAGTCACCAAAGCATTAGAATTAACAATGACTTCACATTTACAATTAAAAATATTCTTGTTTTCTTTTCTACCTCACTTATAGTTGAGGACTGGGACAGTTTCCAGGCCATTTTGGATCACACATACAAAATGCATTTCAAGTCAGAGCCCAGCCTGCATCCTGTTCTCATGTCAGAAGCGTCGGTGAGTTTGCTCTTGTTTGAGCTGGAGTGTAGAGTTCAAACAATACTCACAAAGTGTTAAGTTTAGGCTAGCAGCAACGTGCCGCTTGCTGTTGGTGACTCATGAGATAGTTTGTTTTAGCTGCAGTCAAAAAGTGATTTGAAGTTTTTAAGTGTTGTTTCCTGTGCTGCTTCTCATCACTGCATGGAAAATGCATTTGTTTTGGTGAATCAGACGGTGACAGTTTGTTGTGAGTTAGCTAACATCTGTTTTGTGTTTGCAGTGGAACACACGGGCAAAAAGAGAGAAGCTTACAGAGCTGATGTTTGAACATTACAACATTCCTGCCTTTTTCCTCTGTAAATCAGCTGTACTGTCTGCGTATCCTTTACTGTTTCTTTTCCTCCGGAAAGAGGTTTGACAAAACCTGAAGGCTTCATTTAATAATCGGCTCAATGTATAGCGGCTTTAGATTTAAATGTTTGAAATGACCTCTCTGCCTAACAAATGCTGTACCTGGTGTGCTGTTCTTTGGACTCCTTATTGTTTCCTTTACTTTGAATATTTAAGCTTTGCCAATGGGCGGTCGACAGGCCTGGTCCTGGACAGTGGAGCCACACACACCACAGCAATTCCAGTGCATGATGGTTATGTCTTGCAGCAAGGTGACAATTTGTTCTAAAATGTTCAGTTTTTGAATATAATAATGAATATGAACAGAACTATATTGTGTATGTTAGCCAGTGATAAAAGTCATTCATAAATGATTTATATTGGAAGTACTTTTTGCATTTTGTTGCCATCTACTGGTTGGAGAATTTATCTCTGCAATTTACTGCTTCTGCAAATTTTTATGCAACATTTTGTTGTCCAAGTGATTTTCAGTGACTTTTTTATTTTTATTTTGGTACATGAGTACTGTAATGAAAACATTAACATCAAACAGTGTTCTTTTTCTAATTTATTCCTAATTTATTAAACCAGATACTGCAAAAAGATGAGTTAGTCATTGTAATGTAAGCCTTTAGTATATGGACTTCTATTTTAAAGCCTGTGGACTGTTGTTCTTCTGCCACCCAGTCATATTTTTGATTGACACTATGCAAAAGGTGGATTTGTTGAAGAACCCATAGACACTGTGTACACTGATCAGCAATCATATTATGACGCTTGCCTTACACTGAGTAAATCCCATCTCCAAAATTTAAGCTCACCTGTCTGAAAAAGGACCTTTACTGTATTTCTGAAGGCCTGTTTCAGTATACATCCATCATTACTATCTTGAATCAGATACGTTAGATCCTGTTAGTTATGAGGTGGGACATCTGTGGACTGGATGTTTTTTCAGCACATGCTGCAGATGCTTGACTGAATTGAACTCAATGGAATTTTTATAGGCTAAAAATAAATCACTCACTGTGTCCTTTTTAAATCTATTCATGAACTACAAAAAAGTTAAATCGTGTCATGTGGACAGTTTATTTTTTTACCTGGATGCTGAGCGTACTTACTCATTTTCTATTCATGAACATTTTTGCATTCTGACAGAGTACATTAGATGTTTTTGAACTGCAGGAACTTGTTCATAATGCTTATAATTTGGGCAGTTTTTTTAATGTTTTTATTTTCTACTGTAGGAACTGTGGCCATTCACGGGTCTTAAAACTGCTTTTATAAATTGTTTTGAGCTCCTGCTATCCTTATACATAAAGCTTATTAATTATGAAAAAAAATCACTTACAGTACCTCTAAGAAAAACAGATTACTACCGGTAGTTGCTAGTAACTATTGAATTGAACTCCTTTTTCTCCTTCAAACAAAGTATAATCATTTGTATTTTTGTCTACATTTCTACTAGTCCTGCCTTATTGTTTTTTTTTTTCCCCAGGCATTGTTAAATCACCTCTGGCTGGTGACTTCATGAGCATGCAGTGTAGAGAGTTATTTCAAGAGTTAAGTGTGGAAATAATCCCTCCTTACATGATTGCATCAAAGGTAAACATGTTAATGTGCAGGGGAAACAATACAATTTGAGTTATTTTTGTGTTTATGACATTTATCAACTTTGCTGATAAATTTGTGAATTCATTATAGGATCCAGTGAGGGAGGGGTCCCCAGCCAGCTGGAAGAAAAAGGAGAAATTACCTCAAGTAACTCGCTCTTGGCACAACTACATGTGTAACGTAAGCAGGAAACTCTTGTTTGTTTTGCAGTGCAGCAATGATTTCTTCAAATAAAATTAAACTGTGAACAATTTTTCTGCTTTATTCTCTGCAGTGTGTTATCCAAGACTTTCAGGCATCAGTGCTGCAAGTTTCAGACTCTCCATATGATGAACAGTGAGTTAAAAAAAAAAAAACAACTTTACATTTAGGAATGCAACTTCAGACAAGAATTTCTTGACAAATTTAGATTCCATTTCTATCCCATTATATTGCTAAATATGCTCAGGTACATTTCTTGTTTTTTAGAGTTGCTGCCCAAATGCCCACAGTTCACTATGAGCTGCCCAACGGCTATAATTGTGACTTTGGGGCAGAGAGGCTAAAGATCCCAGAAGGCCTGTTTGACCCCTCTAATGCAAAGGTTTGTAATCGTTATTCATACTCCAATAACAGAAAATTAATTCTGCATATTCTAACTGAAAGATATTTAGTTTCAATTTAAAAATATATTTCTTAAAAACCGCTTCTTGTGGATATAATTGTTTTGGCTGATTATTTTCAGGGTTTGTCAGGAAACACCATGTTAGGAGTTGGCCATGTGGTGACAACCAGTGTAGGAATGTGTGACATTGACATCCGGCCTGTGAGTATGAGCAGATATTTCAAGTTTTATTGTGGTTTAAATGTTTTATGTTCGTTGTAGACATTTGAGTTTAATTTCCAAGTTAGCTTTGTGGTTCCCAAAGTGTTGGTACATATAAAATGAACTAAGTGGGTCATGGGGTTGTCTATACTCTCTAAATAAATTGTAGCTTCTAGCATGCAGCCATTTTTTGGTATAGCATCATTCTAAAATATTAATCAAAACTAACTTTGATGTTATCTAAGGGTTTATATGGCAGCGTGGTGGTGACGGGAGGAAATACACTTATTCAGGGCTTCACAGACCGATTGAACCGAGAACTCTCCCAGAAAACCCCTCCAGTAAGCAACACACTTAAATTCTCTGAATTAATATCTTGGTAAATTACTGCTAAACAAAACACTGTTGTGTCAATTCAGCTCAGAATGTGTGGTTGTTTTGTTTATTTAGGAGTACCAGTGTATTTACTGTCTACGTTTATTTGCAGAGTATGAGGCTGAAGCTGATTGCCAACAACACCACAGTGGAACGCCGGTTCAGTGCCTGGATTGGAGGCTCTATCCTGGCATCACTTGTAAGAACACATAGAAGCCACTTAAGAATGCACCAATTATTCAGAATGACTTTGACATCTGAATTAAAGCACCTGCCTGGCTCAACAAAACTACAATTACTTACGTGCGCATACATCTTCTCTAAATGTTTTACAGCACGTTTTTTCTTTTTGATTTTTAGGGAACCTTCCAGCAGATGTGGATCTCCAAACAAGAATATGAGGAAGGAGGAAAGCAGTGTGTGGACAGGAAGTGCCCTTGATTTAACATCCAGCACCACGTAACCATCGTCATCTTTGCTACATCGTGAGATATTCACTTCGAACCCAGATTCAGGAACACTCAGCATTTATTTTGTTTGATTCGTTTTTAAAATTGAGCTGATCCATACACCTGTCTGGAACTCACTGTAGGAGTCAAACATTGATGCTCTTAAGTTTTTTTCTTCATGTCTAAAACGTCTAGTCTTTTTGACGTCATGTTTGTTGCCAGGTTTGTTAGTTGTTGGAAGCCGCTTCCCCTGACAGAAGCCTCGTCATCAAAAGATCACGTTTCACTGGGGAAAAAAAGTTTTGTTGTACAGAATTTCAACAGCTTTTCAACAATAAACCATTGTGTGAAGAGGGTTGATATTTGGAGAAGAGTAAACATCTTCTGATCATTTGCCTTTTTTGTGTAGCACATAGTCCCATCATAAGCAGAGGCAAGTCAGCTTTTGCCTGAAATTATTCTGTATTTAATTTCATTTTTACTTGTCAATGGCTACATGCTGTGATCTTTTAAAAATAAAGTTTTTTATGTTTACATGAGTGTAATGTTTTAATCACAGAATACATGGTTATTTATTCTACGGGGCTTTTTGGGTCAGTGTCTTAAATATTAAACACAGAATATGTTACAAATTAAAATGAAAACAAGACACATTTTAGGTTTGCATAACAATTTGTTTTAGGACCAAATACCACCTAAACAAATCCACTATTTTCAACAAATTGCATGAGCTAATTAAGAATGCAGAGCTGTACAAACTCAACAGAATCATGAAGCAGGAACCTTCATGTGAGGAAACCTCTCCTGTAATTTAGCCAGTGTTTGCTTCTGTGCTCTCTCTTTCTTGATTTTTGTCCGAAGGTGCTTTTCCATACGCAACCTGCCAAAAAAAAAAAAAAAAGTACATCAGGTTTAGGCATCACCACTTCAACATACATTATTATTAAAACTTGTAACCACACGTGCGATATCTGACCTTATATATGGTTGGACGTATGATGGTGTGAAAAACCTCTTGCGCTTGTAGTGCTTATTCATGTACCAGGGAATCGCATACTCTCTGAATCGATACCTTCAAGCAAGAACATTCAAGTGAGCTGATTTTTTCGAGGGAATTATCAGATTCCTGATAATACACCAAAAGCTTTGCTTACAAAATAATTATATTAAGATCTAATGCATTAGTTTATCAACCTGAGACAAGTCTGTTTTCAAGGCTATTACAAAAATATGTAAATTTACTAATACATTTAATGTCTATGGTAGAAAGTTTGTCATTTGCTCTTTGTTTTTATATGATGGGAATTCACCCTCACCAGTAGACATATCCAAATATGCTCTTCCTCCAAGCTCCAGGTCGGCCCTTCTCTTGCCCAGTCTGCAGCAGACGGAGTGCGGTCTCCCTTTCAATCACCACCATGTCCAGTCTGGTCATAGACCGTTCAATCTGTGAGGACAGTATTAATTTTAACCAAAGTTCTTATTAAACCAACATTTATTTTATTTTAGCACAAAGAGATGCAAACTGGTCAGTTCAGCACCACGCCTACCTTCTTGAGCCTTTCAGGACTTGGCATCGGAAGCCTTTGCCTTTTTGATTCCTGCTCAAGCGTAAGCAGCATGTTTCTTTCTTTCAGCAACACATACCTGAGGCAGAAAAAAAAAGTGCTATAAGCAATGTTTCCAAAGGGAAGAACCTTTTATCAATCTTCTCACTGCTCACCAGAGTTTGTGCAAGTCATCACTGCTCTTTGCTCTCAGCTGTTTGGTAGTCCATGGTGCTCCTACAATGAAATAAACAATGACAAATTTAGCAGATTACAACAGGCATCATGGGAAAAAAATCTTAAAGCAACAACATGAGTGTAAAGTCCAGCTTGACACATTCATAATCACTTTAAAAGCTGTCTGCCGTGATGCAAACCCATATAAATGTGGAAAATTTTGCATATTATTTTTTTTTGCAAAAGTGCAAACAATTGAATTATGCTCTTCAAAATGTGTGTGTGAGGTTTTTACCTGACTTCACAGTGGACTCTCCCCAGTTCTCAGGAGAGTCAAAAAACTCTTCCAGTCCTCTCCTGCTGGATGATGTGTGCACTGTTCGATACTGACCCACAAAACTAATGGGGGCGATCACTGAGGCATTTACACTAAAGAAAGAACAAAAGACTCGGTGGATTTATGCATTTACACCACCACACTTATGTTTTAATTCAGCTACATGAGTGCTTAACAATCAATGTCAAATAGTGGCTTGCTGTTGACAACCATTAACAAAACGTTTAGTTTTGCTGAGACAAAACATCTTGCATATCTGACTGCGTTTAAAAGTAAAATGTGCATTAAAATATATGAAAACTACTGTCGATTGTCTTATTTTTCGAAGCTGACGTTTTCATAATCTTTTGGATAAGAGCAGCAGAAGGGGAACCGAGTGATGACGGCTTTCTAGTTGCTTACTTGAGTGAAACGCCTCGGACATCGTAACACATTATTACCCAACATACCTGATATGTCCTCTTCTCACATTTACAGCACAGTGCTGAGTAGTTACCGCCGAAGATATCCTGCAGACATTCTGAAACTGTTTGCAAAGAGTCAAAATGCGCCCTGAAGAACAGGACGCCGCCATCTTGAACGCTATGTGTTACCCGGTCTTGTGCGAAATTCTGCTCCCCCGTGAAAATCTGTTCCCC
>NC_056500.1:19438203-19444891 GCF_014905685.2 Nematolebias whitei
TTTTTTTTTTTTTTTTCTCTCCTGTATATCTTCTGCCCACACTCCAGCTCAGTAGGTGGCGGTAATGCACCTTACAGTTGGTCTGCCAACCGCCATAAAACAATACTAGAAGAAGAAGAAGAAAGATGGTGGGTATGAGCCTTCTGAGGTCTGCTGCTGCTTTTGCAGCCAGACTGAGGCCACTGAAAGCTGGAAATAATGCGGCAAATATACTCACTCGAACTATCCCACAAGTAGATAAAGGTGAGAGACTCGCGGCTGGCTTAAATTGTTCAAAGGTTTTATTGTCAAAGTGGCTGTTTAGCGTGTGACCTCGCGCTAGGATTTGTTAGCTTGCTAACACAGCTAGCTGCTAACCTGTGTTCCGCTATGAACAAAACGTAAACAACACTAACTTTTAGCGAGTTTGCTCACAGTCACATTAATTAATATAATGGATTTGAAAAGTACTCTATTTTTATTTATGCCCTAAGAAAATTCCTTAAATCAAATTATTTAACGTATCGTTATTTCTCAATCACTGTTGTTTGCCCTTAAACCAGTGAAATTCTTGGAGCTATATACATATTGTTAACTTCAATTTTAATTGAACTATACAGTATTTTTTTATACTCTTGGATTCATTAACTTTTGGACATGACGACTTTGACGAAAGTTAACATTTCGTTATACCTGCAGTTTTTTTTTTTTTTTTTGCCGATGTCACAAAAACGGTAAAATGAAACTTGTTTTAAAGCATAATCTTTTAACAAACAAAATATTGCTGGATTCTTTATTTAGACAGTAGAAAATATTGCATAATACTACTGTCTAGATTTTAGTTCCATGGAGTATTTAGAAGTAGTGCCATTATATTTACTGTTACCTTAAAAGAAATACTTTGAAATGTTATGACCAGCCACTCTGTGACAGCTTATCAAGTTTTATTTCAGTATAGAATATCAGTAAAATGACAGACATATCCATGTGTTTATTTTTCAGTTGCCGTTCGATATGGTCATGGGAAGAAAATGTTCTTCATCGAATCCACGAAATACTACGACCGTAGAAATATGAGATTAACAGTGAGTGGCAAAACTCCATTTCCTTCACAACCTCTGTGACTTTTCTCAAAGAAAGTTTCTCAATACCATTAATCTTCATTAAAAGCTGTGCATCAGTAACATATATATTAAAGTGAAGCTTTAAATCCTTAAAGGATGCTCTTAATAGAGAACGAAAAATCCTGGAATGTAGGATTTCTTGTAGCCATAGTGCGTTTTTGTTACAATTCAAACTGATGGAAGTGACCTTATACTTTTGTTAAACTTTACATAGCTCTTTTTTGCAATGTATTGTATTTTCAAATGTGATCATTCGGTTTATAAGTAATGTTTAATAGTGGATGCTTTTTTTTTTTTTCATTCAACATTTATTTAGACAGGTAAATCCCATTGAGCCTCGAGGACTCATTTACAAGAGAGACCTGATTTCAACAAAGAATGATGACAACAATGGACAACAGCGATAACAATCAACAGTGATAAAAAGTCATACAATTTTTATTTTTATTTTTTTTTTTAATTATTATTATTATTATTTTTTTTTTACAAATAAGATGGCTAAAAAAAAAGAAAAGTAACAAAACAGCTAGATTCTAAGGCAAAAACTAAAAACAGGAACATGTCTGCATTGGTCCCTGCCAGGAGTCCAACAGATTCTTAAAGCCACTTAGAGAGGTCAAGGTCGAGAGCTTCAAATCTTTTTGTAAGATATTCCAAGAAACAGGAGCGGAGTAGGAGAAGGCCCTTTTGCCTAGTTTAGTCCTCATTGAGGGAACACTGCAGGTAATAATGTCCTGAGAGCGCACGCTGTAGCTGCACTCACGCAGAGACATGTAGGAGGAGATGTATGAAGGCAGCAGACCAAGAAGTGATTTAAAGATGAAAATGTACCAGTGAGAGAGTCTGCGTGAAGTTAATGATGTCCAGTTAACCAGTGAATACAGGGTGCAGTGGTGGCTTTTATATTAGCCATACAATATTGACTTGGATTACTTACAACATTTCACTTGTAATGCTATAAAGTGAAATTATACATAGTTTAGAACTAAAAATCCCTTTTACATTTCTAGTTATATAAATTCAAGCATTAAAATACAACTATAGAATACATACATAGATATATACAAATATGTATAGAAATTCAAACATTAAAATACAACTTTTTGCCAAAGAGCATTGTTTTCTCTCTCTGGCTCTCTCTCTCTCTGTCTGTCTCTTTGTCTCTAATATATACAAACCGGATTCCAAAAAAGTTGGGACACTAAACAAATTGTGAATAAAAACTGAATGCAATGATGTGGAGATGGCAAATGTCAATATTTTATTCGTAATATAATATAGATGACAGATCAAAAGTTTATTCTGAGTAAATGTAACATTTTAAAGGGAAAATATGTTGAATCAAAATTTCAGTGTCAACAAATCCCAAAAAAGTTGGAACAAGTAGCAATATGTGGCTGGAAAAAGGAAATTGAGTATACAACGAACAGCTGGAAGACCAATTAACACTAATTAGGTCAATTGACAACATGATTGGGTATAAAAAGAGCTTCTCAGAGTGTCAGTGTCTCTCAGAAGCCAAGATGGTAAGAGGATCACCAATTCCACCATTGTTGTGCAGAAAGAAAGTGCAGCAATACCAGAATGGTGTTATCCAGCGTAAAATAGCAAAGACTTTTAAGTTATCATCAACCGTGCATAACATCATAAAAGGTTCAGAAAATCTGGAACAATCGCTGTGCGTAAGGGTCAAGGCCGTAAAACTCTACTGGATGCTCGTGATCTCCGGGCCCTTAAACGTCACTGCACCTCAAACAGGAATGCCACTGTCAAGGAAATAACAGAATGGGCTCAGGAATACTTCCAGAAAGCATTGTCAGTGAACACAATCCACCGTGCCATCCGCCGTTGCCAGCTGAAACTCTACAATGCAAAGAGGAAGCCATTTCAAAGCAAGCTCCACAAGCTCAGACGTTTGCACTGGGCCAGGGGTCATTTAAAATGGAGTGTGGCAAAATGGAAGACTGTTCTGTGGTCAGATGAGTCACGATTTGAAGTTCTTTATGGAATACTGGGACGCCATGTCATCCGGACCAGAGAGGACAAGGATAGCCCAAGTTGTTATCAACGCTCCGTTCAGAAGCCTGCATCACTGATGGTATGGGGTTGCATGAGCACTTGTGGCATGGGCAGCTTGCATGTCTGGAAAGGCACCATTAATGCAGAGAACTATGTTCAGGTTCTAGAACAACATATGCTCCCATCTAGACGTCATCTCTTTCAGGGAAGACCCTGCATTTTTCAACACAATAATGCCAGACCACATTCTGCAGCAATCACATCATCATGGCTACGTAGGAGAAGGATCTGGGTACTGAAATGGCCAGCCTGCAGTCCACATCTTTCACGTATAGAAAACATTTGGTGCATCATAAAGAGGAAGGTGCGACAAAGAAGGCCCAAGACAATTGAACAGTTAGAGGCCTGTATTAGACATGAATGGGAGAGCATTCCTATTTCTAAACTTGAGAAACTGGTCTCCTCTGTCCCCAAACGTCTGTTGAGTGTTGTAAGAAGAAGGGGGGATGCCACACAGTGGTAAAAATCGACTTGTCCCAACATTTTTGGGATTTGTTGACGCCATGAAATTTGGAAAAAACAGATTTTTCCCTTAAAATGATACATTCTCTCAGTTTAAACTTTTGATCTGTGATTTGTGTTCTATTCTGAATAAAATATTAGATGTTGGCACCTCCACATCATTGCATTCAGTTTTTATTCACAATTTGTTTAGTGTCCCAACTTTTTTGGAATCCGGTTTGTATGTGTATGTGTATATATGTGTAGGTGTATATTTATTTATATTTATTTATTTCATGTTTGTTTGTTTTTCTTGCAGAAATTTTACTTACTGCTGACTGGAATTCCAATGGCAATATTTATCACAGCAGTGAATGTCTTCATTGGTGAGCAAACATGTTTTGGGGTTTAAAAAAATTTCTGGTGTATTTTGGATCATCTGATGTGCTTTGATATGTTTGAGATGCAATTTAATAAGTAGCTAAGCTACAAATTGATAAGTTTTATTGTGTTGCGTAGGTGAAGCAGAACTTGCTGAAATTCCTGAAGGCTATGAACCCGAGCACTGGGAGTACTACCAGGTGTGCATCTCTGCTCTGCTTCAAACTTACATTGTATTTCAAAAATGAAACCACAGTATGTTTAAAGTATCCTCAATGTTTTATTTCTTTGCTGACTTCTGGTGAACATCTGTATTTTATCTTTTTGATGATACAATATTAATTATAATAATATAAAATAATTATTAATTATTAACATTAATATGTTAGGCTGATTGGTAACTCTAAATTGTCCCTAGGTGTGAGTGAGAGAGTGAATGGTTGTTTGTCTCGTTTGTCTCTATGTGTCCCTGTGATGGACTTGCGACCCGTCCAGGGTGTACCCCGCCCCTCGCACAGTGATTGCTGGACATGGGCACTGGCGACCCCCGTGACCCAAAATGGAATAAACGGGTAAAGAAAATGGATGGATGGATGGATGATACAATATACAGGCTTCTATGTTAAATTTTTATACCTCAAATTTGAAAGTGCTGTGCATAAAAGAATAAAGACGGCAACATAATTTTCTTTGACTAATCCTTTTGTTTTTATCTGCCTATAAAATTCACAAAATTCTTTCTGTGTTATTATTGTTTATCGGTGGATGGTTGTTCTTTTACAAAGGAATTTTGGAGCGAAAATCCCTCTACTACAATTATTTGAATTCACAGATATAACTAGTATTCTACAACTGTAGCAGTGACTATCTTTCATAATAAAAATGTCCTAACTGATAACCTGTTTTGATCAAGCATTTCAACATGTATTTGTTCTTTTTATTACAGCACCCAATCAGCAGGTGGCTTGCGAAATACATGTGGGATCCCCCTGAGAAGAACTATGAAAAGATGTTGGCTACACTGCATATTGAAATGGAAAAGGCACACATGAGGTTAGTGTAGTGTTTCTGTCATTAGTGTGTTAAGACCCAAAAGTTGTGCATTGGTAAATCTCAAAATATAATTTCAAAAACAATAATCTTTAAACTTTCATATGTACAAGAAGTAAAGAAATTTACTCTCTGCAGTACCAGTTGTTTTAGATGGTAGGTGATTTATAATCGTTTCAGTCCAAACAATTTTGAAATTTCAAAAGTAGCTAGTGAAAGCCTTGACTATAGTTTTAACTTATTTCATTTCATTTATTTATTTCTATAGCGCTTTACACAACCACGGTTATGGTGACCAAAGTGCTTAACAAAAACGGCAATTAAAATAATTTACAATGACAACAAGTTAAAAGCAAGAAAAACACAACACAATAACAAAAAGAAAACCAGAAATGTCACCACATATTTAAGTACTAAAAGCCTTTTGGAATAAAAAAGTCTTAAGCTTTGATTTAAAAGGGCCAAGTTCAGTAATCTGACGTAGGTCAAGCGGGAGCTTATTCCAGAGTTGAGGTGCGGCCACAGAAAAGGCACAGTCACCCCATTGTTTATATTTTGTCCTTGGAACAGAGAGCAGGAGCTGGCTGTCTTGACCTCAGAGACCTGGAGCGAGCGGGGAAACGACAACTCTGTTCTATAAGAAGGAGCGAGGCCATTCAGAGCTTTAAAAACAAATAATAAAAGTTTAAAATCTATTCTGAAATGGACAGGAATAGTTTCACTATCAGGGTATTATAATTGATGGCAGTTTGGACTGAGACAATCCTAAAGGCATGTATGCAGCATTAATAACTGCTTTGTGTTGTCGGAGAAGTTCAGCAGATGGTAAAGTGACGTGAATTTTTGAGTAACCATCTGGTTTATTGCTGTGTTTGGACCATCTTGTAGGGGACATTACAGGATAGTATCGCAGTGATATGAGAACTTAGGACATAATCATTGCCTGCATTTCCAACCCAGTGATTTTTCTTGCATAGAAAAATGTTTACTCTGAGAAAGACTAGCTACTAGTCATGTAACAAATACAAAACTAACATCTCAGTAAAAATTACAAATATAATTGTAGTAGTTGTATCTTTACATGCAAAGCTGGTTGTTTTTGTCTGAATTTTGATGGTTTAAAACTGTTTTAGAATGCAGTCCAATAAATGACAATAATGCACTAGTTGTCAATTTTGTACTAGTAGGAGAAGTAGTTGGAGTGATTTCTCACCAGAAATTCAACACATTTTTGAGTTATTGTGATACTTGAGTGATATAAAATTAAAAGGAACGTTTTTTTAAATTTTCACATATGTGCGAGGAACATCAAGAGAAAAATCAGGGAAAGCTCAGGAAATCTTTTTTTTTTTTTCCATGAAATGCTGGGAACTCTGAGTTGTCCTTGAGATCCGCATGCAGCTAAGTCCTGGTGATGTACATAATACTACCTCCTCAGTACTGCATTTATTGTAGCTAAAGTACAACAGAAGAATAACAGAAAAGGTGAATATAAAAAAATAGATATAAAATGGAAAAAGTACCCTTCAAAAACAAAAATTGAAGAGCTGCTGCTTCAGACTGCCACCACATGGCACCCTCTGGTAATATTGTCAGTGAGTGAGTAGAAAGCAACATACTTCCCAGTATTTTAT
>NC_056500.1:19444991-19457082 GCF_014905685.2 Nematolebias whitei
TCTCTGCTCGTCATCAACAGAAAGACACATTTGGAGGTGCGTCGACAGATGAGAGAGCACGGAGACGGTCCCTGGTTCCAAGTGCCCACCCTCGACAAGAAAATCGTTCTGAGAGGACACATGGCATCACCTGACGAATAAAGTTATCAAATCTTACTGTTTGTACATGTTTCCCTTCTTACCTAATAAAGTATCTATGTACGGTAGTCATTTTGTTTGAGTGTCTTTACTGGTTTCAAACACAAGTGAGTTTGTTTTTGTGTCATTTCTCCACAAGTCTACCAGTTGAGAAAATCTAAAAAAAAAATGGAGTAAATTTGAGTTTGTCCCTCGCTATTTATTGCCACTGTATTAGTATAGAAGGACATTGTACAATGAGGCAAACAAGTATTTTGTCAGCCACTGAGTGAAAGTTCTTCTTAGATGAGGTTTGTAATTTTCATCATTGGTACACTTCAGCTATTGGAGACAAAATGAGGAAGAAAAAAAAAATACAGGAAATCACGTTGTAGGATTTTTAAAGAATGTTAATGTAAAATACTTTGTAACATAACCTTTGTTGATTCAAAAATTTTCAAGACAAAAAAAACCTTTGTTAACCTTTGTTGGCAACGACAGAGTTCAAACATTTCCTGTAAGTCTTTACCAGGCTTGCACACACTAGCTGGTATTTTGGCCCATTCCTACATGCAGAGCTCCTCTAGAGCAGTGATGTTTTGGGGCTGTCGCTGGGCAGCACAGACTTTCAATTCTCCACAAATTTTCTATGGGGTTGAGGTCTGGAGACTGACTAGGCCACTCCAGGACTTTGAAATGCTTTGAGCCACTCCTTCGTTGCCCGAGCGGTGTGTTTGGGATCAGTGTTCTGCTAGAAGACCCAGCCATGTACCATCTTCAACGCTCTCACTGATGGAAGGAGGTTCTGGCTTAAAATCTCATGATACATGACCCCGTTAATTCTTCCCTTAACATGGGTCAGTCATCCTGTCTCCTTTACATAAAAACAGCCCCAAAGCATGATGTTTCCCACCCCTATGCTTCACAGTAGGTATGGTGTTCTTGGGATGCAACTGAGCATTCTTCCTCCAAACACAACGAGTTGAGTTTTTACCAAAAATTTATATTTTGATCTCATTTTACATAAATAGCTTCCTTCACCCCCTTAAACCATCTGTCTTCTCGGTCTAAAATGTGAACATTTTGGTCCTCAAATGATCGTGCCCCTTATCCTTGAGGTGCAGGTGACCTGCTGAGTCTTGTCCTGAGGAGCTGGCTCTCCTGTGTTGAGCCATGCATCTGTGAAGTAACTGTTTGGTTTCTATAGAGATCTGGACATTCGTCGCTGCCACTTTCACACTTATCAGGAATTTCATCCATGTGACCAGAGTGGCCCATCTGAGTGCCTGGACTACAGGAACCTCCTGAGATTTAACCTCAAATGCAGACAGAATGGTACCTTTCCCAAGAGTCTGGAACTCGAATCTTCTGTCAGCGGGCACCGGACAAGCAGGCACAGCTGCTGGATGAAAGGGGGAGACAGCCCAATTTCCGCCTCTTACAATATGGCTAGTATCACTCAGCCTCTGGGAATAGTAAGCAGCCATCAGGGCATTAACGACCAATTGTTAGGCTGATAGTCCTCCTTTATCATGTGAACCGCTAGTTTTGAATGTCAACAACAAACTGGTTCATCCACTATGGTGCTATTTTGAGATTTTTCAGTCAGGTTTTAAACAACTACAGAGCACCGACAGCTATAAGGGTTTGTAATGACCTTCTGCTAGCGAATGACTCTGTGTGATCCTGGTACTCCTCGTCCTCCTTACCGCTGCATTCGACACTGTTGACCACATTATCTTATGTCACGGCTAGAACACTGGGTTGGGATTACGGGTGTAGCGTTAGAATGGTTCCGTTCATTTCTGAGTGACAGGAGTTTTTGTGTTAATTTTGGCAATCATTTATCTGCTTCTAACCCTCTTTCCTGTGGGGTTCCTCAAGGCTCCATTCTTGGACCCCTTCTGTTATCGTTGTATCTGCTTCCCTTGGGGTCTATCCTGAGGAAACATGGTATTTCGTTTCAATGTTATGCTGATGATTCTCGGATTTATTTGCCCTTAAAACCTAACAGTTCCTGCTCCGTTCACCCTTTGCTAAAATGTCTTGATGATATTCAAGACTTGGATGGCTTCAAACTTCTTAAGTTTTAATGATCAGAAAACTGAGGTCATTGTGTTTAACCCTAGCTCTGCCACCGTCTCTGATCCTGTAAACCTGCACTAGCCACGTCTAAAGCAGTCTGTTACCAACCTCGGGATAGTTTTAGATTCAGATTTTAAGTTTAATAAGCAGATCAACTCTTTTCTACAAAACAAAGCTTCTTTCAGCTAAGGCAGATAGCTAAGTTCTGTCCAGATCCGATCTTGAAAAATTAGTCCATGCATTCATTACAACCCGGCTGGACTACTGTAACTCACTTTATGTTGGGGTCAGTCTGGCTTCCCTCTCGCATCTCAAGCTTGTCCAAAATGTTGCAGCTCGGCTTTTAACAGGAACTCGCAGGTTTGAGCACATTTCACCGGTTCTGTCCTCCCTTCACTGGCTTCTTGTGTGCATCAGAATCAATTTTAAAATTCTACTGCTGACATTCAAGTGCATTAACGGCCTCGCACCTTCATCCTCTCTGACCTACCTTATACTCCTTCTCGGGCTTTGAGATCATCAGACCAGCTGCTTTTGGTTGTACCAAAAACCAGGTTGAAGCTCAGAGGAGATGGAGCCTTTTCAGTCGTGGGCCCTAAACTCTGGAACAATCTGCCCATCAACATTTGACAGGCCACCTCAGTCTCTGCTTTGAAAACTGAGTTTATCACAGCTCCTCAGACTGATGAAGTCTTTTGGATTAAAGATGAAACGTTTCATCTATTCTTTTTTTCTTTTACTTTTTGCACCAGGATCTGACTTAAATTTGTTAGATTTTTCTACTTGGATTATTGATCATGCATCATTGATTTCTAGTATTATTATTTTTTAAATTCCTTTTATGTAGGCTTCTGTTTTCTTCAGTGATCATCGTGGTCTTACACTTTTGGACACTTGCGGACACAACACTTAAAAAAAATAAAAACAAACAAACAACAACAACAACAACAACAACAACAACAACAACAACAACAACAACAACAACAACAACAACAACAAAACAGATTATGAGTTTTGTGTTCTTTCTAAAAAAAATCCTGGTGGTCAAAGTTGAAAAACTCATTCTGTAATTTCTTACCCCTGAATGTTTTTGCTCTTGTTCTTGAACCCAAATAAAACGTACCATGCACATTCTTCAACAGATAAGTGATGCAGAATGATTCTAAATCTGAGCCAATATTTATGCATTTGCAACACTAAAATACACGGTTTTGCTGTTTTTGAACACTGAGCCCGTGCAGTCTTCAGGCTGCTTCTTTAAAACCTGTTGTTGTTGTTGTTTCTTTTTCCTGAATGCAGGACAGGAAAAACATGATGTGTCTTTATTTACCATCAGAAATGGGAGTGGCCCTGTCGGTAAAATACGGGGGGCAGAGCAGGGGAGCCAATAGAAGCCGTGAAATTTCTGCGCAGGTCTACGTTTTCCTATTTTCCCCAAGAAGAAGAAGAAGAAGGAAAAAAAAATCTACAAAAGACGGAACCTGCGCGCGCTCTTCCACTCTTCTCCCTGTCATTTTATTTGGACGCTGCTCTGCGTCACACCGCCCCTGGCCCGGAGGAATGTGGAGGCTTTAAAAATAGCATCCTCTCCTCTGTCAGCGCTGCTCCGGAGGCTCCGCGGCACTCTGCTGGGAGAGGCAGGAAGATGGCTGCAGACCTGGGAGAGCTGCTGGTCCCTTACATGCCCACCGTCCGAGTCCCGAAAACAGGAGACAGGGTTTTCAAGAGCGAGTGTGCCTTCTCCTTCGACTCTCCCGTAAGTGGGTTCCCGCCTCACGCTGCGCTCACACGAGACACGAGGGGCTTGTGTGTGTGTGTGTGTGTGTGTGTGTGTGTTTAGGCGGGGAATGCGTTTCTCAGGCGGGTTGACAGTCGGACCAACACGCTGTCTGTGTCTCCAGACATGGTCTGAGGACAGGTGGAGGGGTTCCTTTGTGCGTTCAGGATACATTAGTCCAATAAACAAACGCACACCTGAGCGCAGAGGAACCTGCGGGTTTTATTAATGTCACCACACATCTAACCTTCTTCACACAAGCAGAAACATGGCGACTTTTTGTGCTAAATCTATTAAAGTCAGTCTGTGGGGAACACAATTATTGCTTTTTTTCCCCCCTTCCTTTCTGTTCATGTTTAAGACTTATTCTTTGACTAATCCCATGCATTTCATTTGCTGTCTGTTCCAAAATGTTAGGATCTAGTTGAATTTTTACCTGAGAGTGAGTGGCTTTAAAGCAAGGTTATTCAACTGGCGGCCCGAGGGCCAAATCAGGTCCACGGGTGTACTCTGTTCGGCCCACCAGTGGGTTAATTTTTAAATAAATCTGGATTTTAAATCGTAAAACAAATTTACTTAATGAGATTGACTGCTGGATGTCCGGCCCCTGAGCTCTTGGCTTTCAGTAACGTGACCCCCCCACACCCCCAGCAGTTTAGTTGAATAACCCTGCTTTAAAGCCTTGTAATTGGGGCAGTAACTGTGGATATGTGGTTAGAGCAGTCATCATCCAATGGGAGAGTTGGGGGTTCGATTCCACTAGCTGTCCCATGTTGACGTGTCCTTGGGCAAGACACTGAACCCCTCATTGCCTCCTACGTGTGTCCCTTCAGTGTATGAATGTGATTTAAAGCACCAGTGAGCCTCTTTAGAATGATTTGTTCAAGTAAAGGTCTTGTAGAGTGCTGCATGAATGTATGTGTGTGTGTGGAGGTAAATGAGGGCACAGATTGTGTTGTAAAGCACTTTAAGTATCTTGATTAGATAGAAAGGTACTACATAAGTACATTTCATT
Organism: Nematolebias whitei; assembly: GCF_014905685.2. NCBI lineage: Eukaryota > Metazoa > Chordata > Actinopteri > Cyprinodontiformes > Rivulidae > Nematolebias > Nematolebias whitei. Next base: position 19,449,986 of record NC_056500.1, read on the forward strand.
TACCATTTACCTTTTAATTGTTCTGAATGTCAGTTTTCTTGTGCTCAGAAAGCTTTCCTGCCTCACTATCTTGACTGAAGTGATTTTTTTTTTAAAGGTGACTCAGCTGTCTGGAGTTCATCATGCTAGCCTGAGGACTGTTTTATTTTTATCCTTGCACTGTTGAAGCTCATATGTCACTCTGGACCGTTTAAAGGTTTAACACTGGGTTTTATAAAGCCTGCACTGACTGCAGACTTAAGACTGGGTTTTGAAGAAGTGCTTTCCTGTTGTTTGGTTTCTGAGTCCACATGTGGATGCAGCAGGATGGATTCTTTATTTTTTTTTTTGCTTCTACAAATGAAAGTGGTTGAAGTTGTCCTGCTTGAAGCTTCTTAAAGTGAACCACAAGTTGTGTTGACTTACAAATGCAGTACCGGTAAACTGCCCTCCTTAGTTTCAGTAAACCCATCTGTGATTTTGAAGCAAAGTCTGCAAATCCTCATGGCTTCAAAAATGAATTTCTCTTGTTACATTCTCTAAAGTGATGTCATTAAATTAACATCAACACTTCAATATGACACATAAAGTCAGAGAGAATTATTTTTTTTTATCTAGATTTACATGACATGTAAAGGAAGACTTGTTACAGTAAAATGTTGCTTTCAGTAGCAGCTTTGTAGCTAAAAGTTACAGTTCTGCTACATTTTTTTGCTAGTGTGACATATATATATATATAGATATATTACATCTTCTGTTTTTGTGTGTGTGTGTGTTTTGAGACAAGCATTCTGCTGTTGGTAAAAAAATAAAATAGTACATTATGATACATGTCTGATGACTAAAACAGCTTTGCTTTAGATCAATGATGTTGTGAGTGACATTGTGTTAGCTCTCATTTTTGTTTTGGCCTCACTATCACTGTTGTTAATGCAGCAATTTTTTTCTGCACTTCGTTTCAAGCAAATACCAGTATTTGTGACTTGGATACATTGCATTACAACCAGTCAAAAACGACCCCGTTTTCAGATAAACTTGTCAGGAATTTACCATGTTTTCCACACGTCTTTGTAGTTTCTCACCTTTGCTCTGCTCTTATTATTGCTCTTGTTTGTTTTGGTCTGCAGGAATCTGAGGGAGGCCTGTATGTGTGCATGAACACATTCCTGGGCTTCGGACGTGAGCACGTGGAGAGACATTATCGCAAAACAGGACAGAGCATTTATATGCACCTCAAACGACACGTCAGAAAGGTAAGATTAGCAACTGCTCTTCATCTTTTACAGGATGCAAGAAGTACAGGTTGAGTTAAATTGTCAGCTGTAGGAAGAAAACAACTCTGTTTGTACAACTTTAAAATTAGTTTAACAATCTTTACAAAATAATTGGTAAATGATAAAAAAATGAAAAACACATTTCTATGCTCTGTTTCAAAACAAAAGACGATTTATGAAATTGATCTGAATATAGCACCTCCAAAACAACAATGCTGCAATGCAACACAGTATTTTAAGTTTGTTTGTATCAAAGTGGACATAACAGGAACATTAACCATTATTGTTCCATCTGAATTAACAACCACAAAGTGATGCACACTGTAACACATTGTGATCAGGGCTTAATTTGCAAACAGATCGATGCTGGAATACAAATAGCGGGCGGGCTGTCTGGTAGGTGGGGTCTGGGGGTCCTCCTCCAGAAAATTTAGAATAAAGTAGATGCAATTTCCTGCATTTAGATATATTTTAACGGGTTGTTAAACATCTACGTTTACCTAAATTTGTAAACACTCGCATCCTACCCCCCCCCCCCCTTACTTGATGGTTCCGAGCTGACTCATTTCCGTTGAATTTACTGTCCGACTCCATATCTGAAACCTCCAGGCACTCACCACCACTCTTTTAGGGGCAGAGATTTTTTTTAAGGGTAGAAGCGGAAATGCTTCACTTGAAGGGGCAGCTGATCATATGTGATGATAATAATAAGTCGTGTTGTGTCGTCTGTTGTGTTTAAAATGAGTGTTTATGTAATTATTTTCAGTTTATATAACCAGTATAAGTGTTATTCATTCAAAGCAGTCATATTTGTTCACAACTTTATTATTAGTAAGCCTGAGAGTTACCAGATCCAAACAAACAGTTGCCGGAACGCACCCTGTCAAAATAAGAGAGTTCCCGCATCCTGTTCTGGCAGCATCCGACTCAAATTAAACCCCGATTGTAATAGTATAGTTTTGTTGATTTGATGTCTGTGTTCATTTTTGACATTTGAAGCGACCTTACGCACTAACTTTATTATGACGTATTTTTAGTTTTGGTCCGTTGCCTTGAGTAAGCCTGTCACAATAACAAATTTTGCTGGACAATTAATTGTCTCAAAAATTAAACTATAATATTGTTTGAAATTTGACAATAATTAGTAATTATTGTCAAATGAAGGTCCCCTCCCCCTCCCTCCGAGATCGGCCTGTTTGCTTAGCTCGTAGCTTAGCTTCTCAGCTTAGCTGCTTTTAACCATCCAAAAACGTGATTTTGGATCGTTAAAATTGATTTTAAAGAGAAAGGGAGGTGTTAGTGAAGAACACCGGAGTTGAGCTTTTTGTCATCTAGTGTCTTCAGTATAAATGAAAATGAGGTTGATAATTTTCATTTATCATGCGATTAATTGATTTATTGTTTATTGCGATAGGCCTAACCTTGGGTCTATTTAGCAACCTAAAATGGTATTGTTGTGAAAAAAAGTGAAACGACAAAGTTGCTGCTGTGTTTTTTATTTTTTCCCTCACTGGCTCTAATTGCCATCAGATTGGCTCTGCTTTGAAAAGCGTTGCTATTTCCATGCCCTGATCGGGCCAGAAACAGCTGCTTACATTCTGCAGGCTCCTGCGTCTGCTCTTTTTTTTTCGGTCCATTTGGTCTCGAGTGTGTCAGCACTCTCACTCCTTCAACTCCGTTTGGCCCCAGACCTGTTGGTGGCACTGTGAATACGTCCAGCCATATTTTATGGAAATTTACAGACATTGTCGTTTTGTTTATTCATATAATGAATCACAAATATATGTGTTGGATGATTTTCTTTAAATGTTCTTTGGGACAGGATGTAGTGTAAAGAGAAATTAGGATGAAACGAAAGGCAACAGATGACACAGCAGGCAAAGACAAGTCCAAACACGTTAAATGTACTGTAAATAGTAAAAACATGTGCATCTAAAGCAGTTCAGTTATTCAGCGTTTAATTTTGACCTGACGCTGAGAGGGATTTTCCATTGGCCTGTAACCTGACCTGGCAGCTGGTTCATCTACCAGCTAATTCTAAGGAATAACAACTATCTTGATCAGCTGCAGAAGAGCATTCAGTTTTCTTTTCTTGACAACCATTCAAGGTGCAAAATTATATGATTTTTATTGTGAAGAGAAGGGTCTGGTTCAGTTTTATACCCTTCCTGTGTCTTGCAGAAAGCCACAGGAGCAGCAGGAGGCGCTATCCCCAGACGAAGGAATGGGAAAGTGTTCCTAGGTAGGTGACAGACACGCCTACTGTATTTACATTTCTTATCTATTTCACAGTGTGGGGGGGGGAAACATTCCATTCACAAAGCTACTAGAGTAAAAACAAATATTATCAAGTCATTATTCAGTCGCTCAAACCTCATTTGAACAATTTTACAGTTAACAAAGCAGCATGTCAGCTCATTATCCCCACCTTCAGGAGAGGAGTGTGAAACTGAGGTAAACGTGACAAACACAGCCTCATTAATATAATCTGTCACTGTTGCTCTCATTTGCAATATATTTATTAAAATGAAATGGAAAAAGGTAAATTAATTACAAATAAAGCACAATATTTATCTGTGTAGGTATTGTATGTTAGAACTGGTAAACTGTGCAGCTTCTGTTGTGTGTGTTCACTGAGGAGGAGGAAATCAGAGTTTTAGTCTCGTTGGGCCAAATTAAAGAATGATAATGTCAGATTTCCAAGTGTGTTAGTATGAAACCATTACTTTAGATTGATTTTGTAGTTAATTTTGTTCTAAATTCAATAAAAGTGTGTAACTTCTGATAAGAAATTAATATCAAAGCAAACAAACAAAAAAAGCAGGCAGAGTTGGAATACGCCACGACCAGTTACTCTTTTGAGGTAGCTGGTAGTGACTTTAGATATCAATACATATTTTATTAAACACAGAAAAAAAATGTGATACATTCACTTTATTACATGCAGACTTCTTTGAAACTCATATTGTGACAGAGCAGGTACACCTACATCATCATAATTTAAAGCAACGTTGCATTGTTTTTGGTGCCTTATTTTAACTAAAATAAGAACACTCCAGAGATTGTACTATGGAAATCTCACTGTCATTTAAGAAGTGTGAAAGGAGAATTTACCGGAATTTTAAAACAAAATCAGTCTGTCAGGTTGATCAAAAATTGTCAGTTAAATCTGTCAGGTGCATAGAAAAATATATACATAAGCAATCTTCTGGTATCCAACACTGTTGGCACAAACACAGCAAGGTTATGCTTACATCGGCCATGTGGTCAAGATGAATGTATTTGCAGCTAGATCTGAGCTAGGAAGTGGGTAAATGTGCCATTTTTAAAGGTGTCCTCACTTTAAGTACTCTGATAATGTACCATAAGATAATGTTATGTCACATTTAGTTCTTAATCATGTTAAATTTAAGAGCTTGTTGTCCAAAGTTACCAGAGCAGACCTGCAAAGTCACTGATGGTAAAAGGAAAGAAGCGGGTAATAAGTGAAACATCCATAACCACAATCGAGTCCAATCCTGATTACTAAACTTTTAGGAATATTATGACCAGTATTACTTAAAATTCTTCAAAGCATAAATGTACCAAGGCAGAAGTACAAACGGCATAAAGAGAATCCTGCGGGTTCCTAAACATTCACCCATACTGCATCTACCCAGTAGTTGGTGACAGGAAATCACTCACTAATAAATCAACACTTGAACTGCTGTGTCTTTTATTCATGGCTGGAAACAAAGTAAAGATCTTTATTTAAAAGCAGCTCTTACAGCTTTTACTGTTTTGGTAATTTAAAGTTCGTTTGATCATTGGAAACAGACATTTATGCTAAAACAGGCTCTTCCGTTTTGACTGTGTTGTTGTTTGTTGCCTACAGCTGCTGCTCTAGCCAGCCTTTACCCAAAGTGTAAGATATTTCTAGTGATGAGCCCTTTCTTCCAGCCCCTGTTCTCTAAATTGAGCCCACTTATTTATAAATGTGGTTGGTAACTGTTCTAAATCAAAGCCTGGCCCTCCCCCCCTCTGGTTGGGTAGGGGTTGGTTGGTTTATAGTTGGGGTCGCCTCCCGTCAGTCGCTGCGGTCCTCTCAGCTGCCACCACCTGTCAGCGTCCTGTCGAGGCCGCCACGCTTCGATTGAGGCGATGACGCAGCTCGCCGAGGCCCAGGTGTCTTCCTCTCCTTCCTCTCTGCTGGAGGAATTCCTTCCACTCATTCTCTGCACAATTGATTTCTATTTTTCTTTTACATTCTTATTCCTCCATTCTCACTTTTGTATATCGTTTTTTTTTTTTTTTTTGGTCAGTTTTTTAGGACGATTCTTGTGCCTTTCCCTTTTAAAACTACTGATGTGGTCTGTATCAAACGTCATACTCATACCAGTTCAATGATCCAATCAAACTATTCAACACTCGCTAATGTGTTGCCATTAAATTGGTGACCGTAATAACACAGTCAGAAATAACTTGTGACCCTGTTTTTCATGAGTCACTGTACAACATTATGCTGCAGCTGGAAACTGACAGCTCTAAAAGTGCAGTGATTTCTTAGATGTATGCGCCAGGAAAGCTTTCTAGGAATTAATTAGGTCATTTTTGCTGAAATGTTTGGTCATTAAATCACTAAATCGAAACCCAAGAAAATGTGTTGAGGGGAAAAAAAAAGTTAAACAATAAGTGTTTTCCTTTAATATTTAGACTGAAGAAGTCGTGTTCCATTGTTTGATGGTGTTACATGGAATATTCAACAGATAGAAAACAGAAAAAATATTTTATGTTTTGCAAAGTATTTTCATCTGTTATTTATTCCTCTAAAAACATTTTTGATAATCAAACAACCTTCAGTAAATTAAGTTGCAGATTAATTAAAAAGGAACAAAAATGAACCCTCCTGGAGTTGTACAGGATGATTTTTATAAGTTATTTGTGATGCTGCATTCTTTGACTGTTAAGATGTTGTTGAAGAACCACCCATTCATATTTAGAAAATAAAAAGAATCAAGAATAAACCTTGACATTTTGTTCTACTACCTGTGTTTTTATTAGCTGTAAATGCCTTGGTGCTGCTAACGTTTGCTTTCTCTCTTAAAGATTTAGAGTTAAACCGTGATTTTAATGGAGACGACTACGAATACGAAGATGAGGCCAAGCTCGTCATTTTTCCAGACCACTTCGAGATTCCTTTACCAAATATTGAGGAGTTGCCTGCTCTGGTTAGTAAGCTGGATTTGTGTGTTTTTGTGCATGATGAGGGGGAAGGTGCACTCGGTCGTTCTCTGCTCTCAGGACAGGCAGGCCATGTATGGGTTTTGTTGTATTTGGTGTCAAACCTGAAAAAGACTCACAAAATGTTTTTAATAAAAATTTGAACAAAATAAACCCTACTCAGAACAAGAACAAAACAGTAAAAATGTACCATTTAAAATGATTCAAGTATATAAAAAAAGTAATTTTAGCAATGATTGAGGTCATTCTGTTGTAGCATTTAAACCTTATATATTGCATCAGTTTTAAATTTTGTCATAATTTTATTAGCTGAACAACGCCCAGACAGTCATTCCACTTTTATCCCTGTTCTGAGACGATGTTTGTTTAAATTTCTTATGAGAATTATTTAACTCAAACTGAGAATGAGATGATGGCTGTCTACTGCAGGTAAGACACTGATTCTTCGTTCTGCATTCAACTTAAGTAATTTCTTTAGAAAAGCTGCTATTTTGCTCAGATTTAAATTGTGTAATATTTATTTTGAGCATTTTATTCTTTTACATTCAGTCTAGAATGTTCCTTACTTTTTTTTATTGGGGGAGTGGTGGTGCAGAGGTTAGAGAAGGTGGGCCTGTGATCGGA
>NC_056500.1:19457092-19463703 GCF_014905685.2 Nematolebias whitei
GTAGGTGAAGCACCCACACCTGCCCCCACCCTCATTCGCCCCACTCTGGGGCTGGGCCCTTGAGCAAGGCCCTTAACCCCCACCATCTGCTCCCTAAACAGGTCTCTCTTGAAAATGAGTTCTCGTGGCTCAATGAGGCTACCTAGATAAATAAAGGGTAAATAGAAAAAAAAAAAATATTTTTTTTTTGCAAAACCTTTAAGGGGAACCACAAGGTGCACATATTGGTGTTTTTATTTCTTTTGTTGTTGTTGTTTTTTTTTTTTTTTTTTTTTTGCTTTGTATCTTGCATGAAGATCCAAAGGGACACTTTAATTTGCATGTTTTATTTTCTAAAACTTGGCTTTGACTTGAGTGTTTTGGTATTTTATATATGCAAAAGACATTGAATACAGAGTGTGTGGTGTTAAAGAATTGTGCATTACTAGAATAACACCTGGTGAATGACAATTTGTTGCAAAGCAAAGTTCTTCTTAACTAGAGGAAATCTAAGATAACTTGAATGATCAGAGAAAACATGCAGCAACACAATTCAAATCTCTTACACATTGAGTTTCTGTCTTTGTATTTGTAAATATGCACAGTAATATGTGTTGTGGTACTAGTGTACACATTATTCTTTGAGTACAGTGTTGAGACGATGCCTCAGTGCACCAAAGATAGTGCATTTTGATTGATTTCATTCCACTTGTGACATATTCTTAACACTAAATGGAAAGATCCTCTCATGTGTGAATATGATGCCACAAAACTTGTTGGGGAAAAAAAAACCCTTAAAACCTTTAAGTGATCAAAACTGAGTTATTGCAAATGTGTACCAGTGGTGGTCTGTTTGTGGTTGTTCTCAGGTTGTGAATTGAATGACGTTCAGGTTGTAATCCCTGTTTTTCAATCTAAAATGAACTAACAGCTTTCGTTTTTCTTTTGTTTTTTGGTGGTGGTGGTGGTGGTGGTGGTGGTGGGTGGGGGGGGGGGGGGGTGTCATTAAAAAGTCTGTTCTTGATGGGGAAAATATTGTTCAACTCTGATTTGTACTTTAGTTTGGTCTTGGACTCTGCCTGCAGAACTGGATCACTGGCTCTTTATTTTATTTGCAACTTTAGCCTAAATTGCTTGATTAAATCCACATTCAAGTGTTTTGCATTGTTTGTTACTCTTATTGCTGTTACTGTCTTACTGTGTGTACTTTAGTTTTGCAAGTTAACCCCCCCCCCCCTTTTTTTCTTTTTAAAAATGGTGCTTCAGTCACAAAATGCAACACAACTGGATGTTCTCTTGCTCAAATGTTCCATGAATGCTTCTGTTTGTACTGAGTTTCATCTTCTTCAAAGTAAATGAAATCTTGGCATCGTTGACCTTAAAATAAAATAGATTTTACTGCGACTACATCACGTATACTCGTTCAGCTTCTGTCTCATTCCATGTTCAGGTGACCATTGCTTGTGACGCAGTACTCAACGCACCATCGGCTTACAAGAAACAGGAGCCTGAGTCCTGGGAGGAGGAGATCCAGGTCTCCAGACACGCCAGAAGCCTCAGACAACTGGACAACAAGGTTCGAATTCCACCCAGGTAGGACTGACCAGGCTAAGTTTCTTTATCGTAAGAAGGAGGGATTTATTTAGGTCAGGGGGTCTGCAGCCTGTGGCTCTGGGGCCACATGCAGCTCTTTAGTCCCTCATCTGCAGCTCTATGAAGCTTTCACCAAAACTTACAGGAAATTTAATCGTTCTGATTTTTATCCCCACAACAAAAAGGGCCTTTAAAAAAAAAAAATAAAAAATCAAATTTCTGCAAATGCTTGAACGACTACTATGTTTTTCTTTATTACTTCCAAGTGGGATACTTAATTTCTTTTTGTGTAAAAGGCCACAAATGCCTGCAGAGTTCAGTGTTTTCATTTTCATCTAGAAACTAGAAGTATTTACTTCTTTACTTCATAGTTATTTTTTTGTCCCAAAATGTAAAAACGTCAATAAATGTTGAAATTCATTATTGATTATCAGTTTTAACATGTCACCCCCACTGGTCAGAAAAGCCCCCTCCAACTAACTCAAAGTGGCCCATGGGCCAGCAGTTGATCATCACAGTTGTAGCAGGATTCGTGGCTCTGGGCTCTTTTTTTATTTATTGAGTGAAGGGGCAGAAATGGCTCTTTGATCAAAAATGTTGCAGACCCCTGATTTTAGATGAACTGTGGTGATTTAATCTTTGTCACATTTGTACTGTGTCTTATTCTCATTGAAATTTAGCTGCAATAAATGCTTAAAAGTTGAAAATGTTCAGCACAACAGTAATACAAACCTGTATGTTTGCTGCCAGTGGCTGGAAATGCCAGAAATGTGAGCTGAAAGAAAACCTGTGGCTGAACCTGACAGATGGATCGGTGCTCTGTGGGAAGTGGTTCTTCGACGGGAGCGGAGGTAACGGCCACGCTCTGGAGCACTACAGAGAGACCAACTACCCCCTGGCTGTGAAACTGGACACCATTACCCCAGACGGAGCAGGTCTGATGTACAAAACATGGCGACCGAAACTGCTGCATGAATCTAGACTCGAATATATGCTCTTGTTTTTGTCAAACAGCACAGAAATGTTTTCACTTATCGTATAAAAACTTGTACTAATGAAACATCCCCTTTTTATTAGCTTCAATATGTCGATGATGCATTAAAACAAGTTTTATAAAAACATAAACTCAGATTCATATTTAATATAAAGGTGATATATCTGGCTTGTTTGGTCCAGAGCTGCTTTACATGCCATAATGTAAGAAATGACACATTTTCCTCAAAATGCAGTTTGGCGCAGCATGTCCTGTCACTTTTTTCAGAAACACAATGTTTTAGTTGTCTTTTTTAAAAACCCTCTTCTGAAGGATGTAGTCTACTCTGATAAACAAAAACAAAAAAAACCCTTCATATTTATTGTCCTGATGCATGCTCAATAGCAGATCCCATGTAAATGTGTTTCATGGTGATAAACAGATGTGTGAAAAAGTGTTAAGTCATCACACATTTGTAATTTTTTTCTCCAAGGAGTCAAAGTTTCTTCATTATGAAAAAACGGCCCAAGTAAAAAAAACAAAATACTTATAAACTCTCCAGAAAGCTTTGAGACCTTTTAACGTGTCCTCTTTAAACAAATTACAAAAAACAAGTCTGGCTGTTTGAAAGCAAAATATAAAGAAGTTGAGGTGGTTTAAAGCTTTTACACGGGATAAGTAAATTATTTCAGGCAGTCTAGTTAGTCTTTTTTGGACCTAGCTTTTTTTTTCATTATTATTATTTTTTTGCAGGTTTTAATTTTTGTCAACAAAATAATGGATGACACACAAAAGAAAAGGGATAAAAGTTAAGAAAAACTTTCATGAGGTCTCTTTAAAATATTCTGCTGACAAAATCTTCTTTGTTAATGATAAATATTGAACGACAAGTGTAACTCATAGAAGAACTGTATGAGTTATTGACTAAAAGTGTTTACCATATTTAAGCATCAATGCATCACCTGTAAATAAACTGAGCTTTTCGTTGTCACCAACTGGGCTTCTGATTTTCAGATGTTTACTCGTTCGAGGAGGAGGAAGCTGTGTTGGACCCTCACATATCAGAACACTTGTCACACTTTGGAATAGACATGCTACAAATGCAGAAGAGAGTGAGTTCACTCATTTTAAAATTAATTTTTGCATCAGCACAATCGAAGCTGAAACAGTCATGGTGTTCCCCTCTAATTTCAGACAGAAAATGGGCACCACACAGACAATAACTCCCGACCGCGGGTCAGTGAGTGGGAGGTGATCCAGGAGTCGGGCATGAAGCTGAAGGCGGTGTTTGGTTCTGGTTACACGGGCGTCAAGAACCTGGGCAACAGCTGCTATCTAAGCACAATACTGCAAGTCCTCTTCAGCATCCCAGACTTCCAGAGGATGTGAGTACTGGATGTTATAGAATTGTTTAAAATTATTTTTAAATGATTTATGTAAGATAGGATATTTAGTCTTTAGACTTTTTGTTTTCCTTTTTGATATCAATGCTCATTACAACTTGGAGACTCCTCAACATTTCATGCAAAATGTAAGAAAAAGCTTGTTGTTGTTATTATTATTATTTTTAATCGCAATGGTGATTTCTTTTACTGCTTTTATCAGTCGTTAACAACCAGAAAATAATGAAAATCAATCATTAAAATTGTTCTTTTGTTGGCTAAAACTATGACAGTCTTTATCATAGAATCATGATCTCAAACAGCTTAAAATAACTTTGTTTTATTGTTTCTATGCGGATCAGTTTGCTTTGTTCATTGTACCACTGTATTTGGTTTCATGTGATTATAGATGATGGCAAACTAATATGAGCATCATCAGATGGTGTCTCTTCAGTGCCTCGTGCATTTCAGCAAGTCTTTTGTGTGTGTGTGTCATCCCATGCCCTGTCTGAGGTGAGTGTGTCTCCTGGTTTTTCATTTTTAGGTATGTAGGTAATCTTCAAAGGATATTTGACTATTCACCCCTTGACCCCACCCAGGACTTCGCCACTCAGATGTAAGTGATTCCGAATTTACTTGCAGTGTTTAATTGTTGTAATAATAATATTAATAATTTTAATACAGTGTTAGAGGAGGAAGTGTTTTTAAGCTACATCTGTGGCTAAAGAAGACGGGGGATAGGGGAGCTTGTTTTACCACATTACTGTTAATAAAAATGTTTTTATATTAGAACCAAAAATGGCCTTAAGTATTTTCAATACATTTTTGTGCAATCAAATAGAAACCAAAGACTTGCATGCATTTCCTACTGAAACATGGTGTACGCTTAAATTGAGAAAACTAAATAAGTTTCTTTCGGCTGCTCCTTTTTTCAGTGGTTGCCACAGCGAGCGACCTTGCAGGAAAGATTTGGCAATCGTTTTATGCTGGATGCCCTTCCTGATGCAACCTAGGCTCGAACCTGCACTAAAGTTCATTTCCACATCGCTAACAGTTTCCTAGTATCGCCTCTAAATGTCTCCTATGGATCACTAACCACAGAAACGTGCGTACACCAGCCATGAAGGTGGTGTGGGGCTGAGCACATTTCCACGGACATTTCATTCTTGACACATCTGAAGTTTTGCGTGAAAAAGGGCGTACGCCATGTTTTTGTACATGAGGCCACTGGTGTTTTGTTGCATTAATTAGTGTATTGCAGGAGGTCGGTCAGATGCGGTATATCAGACATATGTCTCAAACATGCCTTAAATATGCCACCAGAACATTAAAATGATAACTTCTTTCTCTGAGAGTATGTGTAATCTGAAGCATTTTTAACTAAACACTATTTGGTTTAGAGGAAGAGTTTATTATGTTTTATATTTCAATGTACTTAAGACAAAATGAAATAAAAACAAACAAAATATGTATTATTATTGTTGTTATTATTTCTTCTACCATCCTGTATAACAACTGTATCTTACATTCAGGTACCTAAAAAGCAGAATACTGCATTTTTATTAATAAACAAGTATCAGAAAAAACTGACAACATATTTAAAATTTGAATTATCTAAATACTCAGTCATATCCTTACCCTGGTGAATGTTTCTATAATATGTTTTTTAAATAATTTTCTTTAATAATTTAAAGATTCAGCTGGACCCTGAGGAACTCCATGACTAACTTTGGTGCATGTTGAATATTTATTATTTACATTTACAAATTGGAATCTATCAAATAAATATAACCAATTTTAGAGCCGTTCCTGTAATCTCAATATCGTATTCAAGTCTCTGTAGTAGAATATTGTGATCAGCTGTATCAAATGCAGCACTGAGGTCTAACAGGTCTGTCCATTGTTAGAGGCCATGAGAATATCATTAGAAACTTTCACCAGTGCAGATTCAGTTCTGTGATGAGCTCTAAACCCTGACTGAAACTCTTCAAGCAGATTATTTCTTTGTAGATGTTCATGCAACTGATTTGCAACTATTTTCTGAATTTTTGAGATGAAAGTTAGATTAGATATAGGTCTATAATTGGCCAGGATTCCTGAATCATGTTCAGACTTCTTAAGTAAAGGTTTAATTACGACAACCTTAAAACGCTGTGGTACGTAACCATTCATTAGAGATGAATTAAGCAGATCCAAAATGTGGATAATAACTAGGGGGAAATACCTCTTTAAATAGCCTGGTTGGGGTGGGATCTAGCAGACATATGGATGGTTTGGATGAAGTTCAAAATTCAGAGAGCTCAACAACAGTACAAAAACAGTCCAAACATAAATCAGGTTCTACAGACAGTTTATAGATATGTGAATATTTGTAGTCCATTCCTTCAGGATGTTCCTGTCAGATAATTAAACCTTGCAAGAACAAAATAAGTCTGATTCGGCTTCATGTTTGTGTCTGTGTTTTTGTCCGACAGGGCTAAACTGGGACATGGGCTGCTCTCAGGCCAGTACTCCAAACCTCCCATGAAATCTGAGCTCATTGAACAGGTGATGAAAGAAGAACACAAGGTATTAAACGGGGTATGTCCAACTCTTAAACTGGGTCCGTAACTGAACTGGAAGGTTCAGTTTGCACTGACCCTTTCATTTTATCACACTCACATAATCTCATTTTTATATATTAA
>NC_056500.1:19464103-19486101 GCF_014905685.2 Nematolebias whitei
TTAAGAGTAATGGTACTAGTTTTTTTTATTTAGTTATTGTAAATATTCAGTCATTTAAATGTAACACACATTTTGCTTTTGAACTTTTTTGTGTTTTAACAGTGATCTGGCTAGATTGATATTTCAAAACGCACTTCTTTTTTTTTTTTAACCTCTAAATAAATGTCAGAATCAGAATTACATTTTGAGACCTCTGCTGGCTGCTTGACAACTACTTTAAGCCAAGAAGTAGTAACGGGTTGTGCACCTGAATTAAATTTAGTAATAGTTTAAGACATTTTTTAATGATGTTTAATAACCAGAGAAAATGTAAATTAATGTAGGCTGGCTGATTCCTTGCTCGGTTTTATCTTTTATATCATATAGGTCTTTTTATGTGTATGCACTTAACTATTTTGTTGCTTCTTGTAACTTAACGTTTCATAAATCATAGAATTTTTAATTGTAAATCAAGCTTCATCAAGTTGCAATGTGAATGTGAGAAATTCAAGTGTATGATGTAGGAAAGAAACCGATTTAAGCAAATACATAAAAAATGATGTGCTTTTATAGACATCTTTGGTGTAAAACAAAAGTGCATGTAGAGCTTTAATGTAGGCTAAATAGATTAGGATTTGTTTACTCTTCAATCAAAATGGTAAACAAAGTCTGCAAGGTTTCTTACTGATGGACTGGGTTTGTTTTGTGTAAGGGTTTGTGGATTTTTGCCCCTGACATGGCAATCTGGTAGTTTTGTTGCATATTAGGAAAATATCGCTGTTGTGACACTGGTGAGTGCTAGAAAATCATCATGAAGTTCATCCTAATGCTTTCTTTAGTTTACGATGTGATATGTACTTCTAACCTTTGACAGCTTGGCTTATACCAACCAGATGTACCTGGTTAGTGTAGACACTAGTTATTCGTTAAAGCTGTACTAGACAGGTTAGTGCTCATCCACATTTTTTTATCTTCTAGCACCAGCAGAGGGGCATCTCTCCTCGAATGTTCAAGGCCCTAGTTGGCAGGGGACACCTAGAGTTTTCCTCCAACAGACAACAAGATGCCCACGAGTTCCTCCTGCACCTCATCAACCTGGTGGAGGTGAGTGAAGCTGTGTTTTTGTCGAGCTCAAACTGCTCCATGTGGATATGCAGGTTGTTGTATCTCACATCTGAAAATGGGATTACCCTCAGCTTTGCAGAAGCACTGTTAATAATTTGACACCTTTATCTTTTGCTATAAATCTTTAAGCGTTTACATGGATGTTGACGATCAGACAGGTTAATGTTTATATGCAGTACAGATTGTATGGAACTAACTTTTTTAATGATTATGAGTTGATTAATGTTGGAGTCCTTATTTGGTTAATATTAGAGATGCGCCGATCCACTTTTTTTTTTTTTTTTACTTCTGATCCCGATACCTAAATCTGGATATCTATCAATACAGATACTATTCCGATACTGTTCTGATATCCTCATCATTATTGACTTTATATGAGGCTGTAATAAACTCCTCTCTACAGACAAGTACAATTTGTACAAATATATGCATGAATGTCTAAAAATGCAACTTGAGGTAAGTATAAGGTCAGGAAAACGGGAAATCGTGTTAACAGGAAAAGTCCAGTGTTAAAAAAAAAACAACAACTGTAAGGCTTTCAGATTGACTGTCAGTATTTATTCAGGTTTCCGGTGGAAGTATACCTTTCTTTTGGAATGACTCCAGATGTGATTTCTGCTGGCTCCTTTCGTCTTTCTCCCGCCTGGCTAAACAACCCTCGTGCTCTTTAATGTGGTGCTTTTTCAAATGTTTGATTAAGTTTTGTTGTATTGTAGGTTGCGATGCAAAAACATTTTTTTTGCAAACATTGTACGTTGCTGTCTTGCTTTGTGGTGTTTCTAATGTAAAATACTTCCACACAGCGGACATGTTGCGATGAAAAGTTGGTTAACCGATAGCCACAGTGCTGCTCAGTCCTCAATGCTCATGTTTTATCTGGCTGGAAACTATGAAATGGATTTTCTAAATGTGAGGCGGGTCTTATTACGCTGGTTTCATGAGACACGCCTCCGTTCAGGAAATCCATTCCACGGTTTGAAGCCAACTTGCAGAGCAGCCGGCAGGGAATCACGTGCCGAGACGTTTCAGCACAGACATGCATCATGGATCGGAAATCTCTGCAGGTTGGATCGGAATCCAATACAGACACTGGATCAGTCCCATCCCTAGTTAAAATAAAGCTTGAACCCCACTGGAACTGTCTGAAATTGATCACCAAAGCAACCTACTTTATTATTGTAGGAAAATGTTTCGAGATTAAAGTCACTATTACAGTGAAACACATTAAGTACTGCATGTTTCTCATTAGCAACAAGCGTCTCCTTTAACAGTGGAGAAAACATTTGATTGTAGTATTACGGCATTTTTTTTAAAAACATGGAGGGACTTCTACAATTTTGCATTAAACTTGTCTGCTTACTAGAAATTGATCCTGAATAAATGGGTTGGGAGATTTTAATCCTAGCCCAAACATGGACACATACAGGCTTTAGAAAGGCAGGGGCCAGTTTTAATTAAACACACTGCACCATCTTTTTGATTGGGCTTCTTTGAATGGCTTCTCTCAAGCTGGATTTATTTTTATAGTTCAAAACTATCTGTTACACAGGATGCCCAGAAAACCTGCCCAAACCTTCCTCGAGTGTAATGCATCCTCAGAGTAGAAACTCAGTACTTCCTGTTTCTTATATTAAACACAAGACACACTGAATCTGTCCTCCCAGCTTCATTTACAGTTTCTGTAGACGTTTGTTTAATTATCTGTAGAAGCTTCCACAACGTTCGCTTGCCTTTCTCAGCTGCAGTATCTGTAAACGACCTGCTGATTTAGAGATGACCTGACTAAAGCCGCCACCATCAGTCACCCCACACGCTGCGCCTGAGTGAAATTATAACTTGTGTATTTCTGTTGCTTCTCAGAATAGGACTGTGTTGCAGAAATGGTTGTGCAGACTTGTGCCTTAAGATGTAATGCCATCTTTCATCACAGTCTTCAAATACACAGGCTAAAACCTTAATGACCCCACCTACATTAGGTTTTAGGCCACAGAGCAACTCTGTGTCCCATTAATGTGCCACATTTGTGTAAAAAGACAACTCTCTGTGTTTAAATGAATTGTGCTTCTGGGTTAAAGAGTTGCATTTTGAACACTTGATAACACATAACTGTAACAATGATTTAATTTTAAACTTCAAATTTATGTATTCTTGATATTTTATTATTTTAGCTTCTTTTCTGTGTGTTTTATGATTATTTTTTAAATGTCTTTACTTCAGTAATGCCATTCAAGATTGGAATTTTTCAACATTTTGAAGACGGATGTATCTATATTTGAATAATCGTACTCCTCAATGTATATTTTTATTAAAAAAATGTTTTAATAGTTGGACTAAAATTAGACTAGTGTATTTATTATAAGACATGACACTTTTAGTGCACAGCTTTGGGTTCTGATGACACATTTGACTAATAAACATTGAAAATTGAACAAGCTTTAAAAAATTCTACAATCCAACATAAACACAAGTCTGTAATTTAATAAATCTGGAAACAAATTTCATTGTCTTCGCTGAATAAATTTGTTGTATTAAATATCTTTAAAAAGAAATAAAAAAATGATAACAATAACAAACACAGGAATGTTATAGTCCTCCTTTTAGTTGCACTTTCCATCCACTTGAAAACTGAGGGTTTGTCATTTTTAAATTTACAGAAGGAATTGATTAGTTCATTTAAATATAGTTAAGTTGGTCAGGAGTGTGGTTGTTGTCCATGTCTCGACTTTATTGTGCACCGGAAATGATATTTTGTTTCATTTTTTCACAGTCTTGTTATCTGTAGCTGTTCAAAAATAATTTTAATTTAAAGTTTTAACTTACTTGTTGACTCTTTTGACAAAGTTTGATACGGTGGTAAACCTCGACCAAATGCATGAAAAATAAAGCTTTGTTGGGTGTTTTTTTTTTTTTTTACTTGCACAGTTAATGTGTTGGTCATGCAGCCATCCAGAGCACCTCAACAAACAACTTAAAATCATCTGTTTTTTGTTCTTTCCTGAAATGCATATTGGTTTCGATTTTACTTTCAGTGCTGCATAACTTAAGTGTTGTTTTTAACAGAGGAACAGTGCCGGGTCTGAGAATCCAAGCGATGTTTTCCGCTTCCTGGTGGAGGAGAGAGTTCAGTGCTGTCAGTCACGACGGGTTCGTTACTCTCAGAGGGTTGACTACTGCATCCAGCTGCCGGCTCCCATCGAGGCAGCCACCAATCGAGGTATCGGGGTGGCATACCCACAACATACACACACACACACACACACACACACACACACACTTGCACTGTGCTGCTGCAGTGTGAAGCCCAGATTCCTCTGGTTCATTAGCTCAGGTGGCGTCAGTCAGAAGAATCAGCAGATTTTGTTCTGAAACATCTCAGAAGGTGGACATATTTACATTAAAACAATCTGTTATGTCTTTATATTTATGAGCTGTTACTTACCATAACTGAATCTATAATAATGTGTAATTATTTATGATTTCAAGGAGTTAATGTAATGTATCCAAATAGTAATTTATAACGTTGGGGGTATTTTTATATTTTAATAAAGAGGATCATCTTAGTCATTTTACACATCCAGCGATTTTGAACTTTGTTTCTATATTACCAGAGGAGCTGCTGGCCTATGAAGCCAAGAGAAAAGAAGCTGAGGAGAACATACGGGCTCTCCCTGAACCGGTGCGAGCACGCATCCCTTTCACTGCTTGTCTGCAGGCTTTCACAGAACCAGAAAATGTCCCTGACTTCTGGAGCTCAGCGCTGCAGGCCAAGTCAGCTGGAGTCAAGTGAGCACACGTGTGATTTTTATTTTTTAAATTCACCTCATCTTTGTAGTTTTAATAAACTATTCCAAAATGTTCTCTTTCAACGTTATTTCTCCTCAGAACTTCCCGTTTTGCCTCGTTCCCAGAGTATCTGATTGTGCAGATCAAGAAATTCACATTCGGTGTTGACTGGGTGCCAAAGAAACTTGGTAACTTTTGAATTTAAATTGTAATTAATGAGACCTAAGATGTCTGTTTATTGTGCTTTGTCACTAGTTTGATTGATATTACTAAGAAAATTTCCAGCAGAGGGCACCAAACTACAGTTTAATATTAAATTTCTGTCTAACTGGTTCAATTCAGAAATTGTTCACCTGCATGGATAGGTGCTCCCTTCTGTTCACATTAGTCCGTATCTGTCGTGCAGACTTGGCCATAGATGTTCCAGACTTTCTGGATCTAAGCCGGCTCCGGGCCACAGGGCTGCAGGCAGGCGAAGAGGAGCTGCCTGACCTCCTGCCTCCCATCGTGTTGCCTGAAGACTCCAGAGGTATGACACTGACTGCCATCAGGAATGGTCTAATGCCAAACCGATCCTGGTGTCAGGTCATGAGTTGTACAGTTTCACGGTGCAGTTTCTTTGTTTAATAGTTTAGCTTCAGATAAAATCCTGTTACTTAAAAAACCTGAAATGCAGTGCAAAACATGAAGGATACAAAGGGTTATTCAGTTTACTTTTGTGAAATAGATTTTTTTCTTATTTTGGAATTTAAACCAGATCAAAAAATTTCAAACTATGACTTAACCAGACTTTTCTTTAAACACTTCATCATTTTTTCAGACATGAAAAGACCAAACAGTTAAATCTTTTATTCTTGCCTAATGTCGAAGTTTAAATGTTAAAGCCTGAGTTGTATTGTTTCTGTGAGATGCTCTGAAGGTCATCATCTGTAGATGACTCGTCTGAACTGCTGACTTTTACTCTGGAGCATTGTTCTTATGATGCATACAGAATATGTTTTGGCATTATCATGCTTTAACGAGCAAAACTTTCTCTGTAAAATGTTGCTATTCACACTGTGTGTTGCTTTAAAATTAAACTACATCAAAGCATAAAATAGTCTCCTTGGGAAGCACAATTTACACATTACTAATTGCTTGTTTTCTGCAGATGTTTGTTGGGGGCGGCTGCTGTTTTAGCTTTTAAGATTTGTGCTTCTGTCGATAAATTTCAAAAATTGCCATATTTAAAATCTATATGTCGTCTGCATTTAACAGATCTTTGTACTATTTTCAAACATATATAGGTTTTAAATGGAAATGGGAAATGAATGTGTTCTGTTTTCATTTGACGCATCAAATGTTTCTCACTCAGACCTCACAGTTTTCCCATGAATCACCATTAGTGGCCAGCAGCATCAGCATCAGGGTTCATGCATGAACTCTTGAAAGAAAATTTAAAATGGCACTTTTTTAATTACTTTGGGCATTTTTTTTTTGCTGTACATTTTTAATGTCACTGCTCTGTTGGAACTGTTAAAGGACATTGTTTACCTGGAGCATTTGTGCTTTTATTTGGTGGTACTTTAACATGTTTTGGTCATTTTATTGAGTCGGCACAAATCTGACTTTGTCCAACAATGCTGCCGGGTAAGCTCTGGATAGAGTAGAAGTTTTTCCTTTTTTTTTTTTTTTGGACAAATTATGTGAAATTTGGTCAAAGCAACTCAAGTTATCTCTTTTAAGGACTAAATGGATTTCAAAAGAAAATAATTATAATTATCAGGAAGTTGTGTTCAAAGTGTAGCTAAGTGTAATGTCTGAAACTCCATCAGTTTTATAGATATTAGCTCAAATATCTGAGCGTCATCACCATCACGTACTCTGAGCGCTAACACGTGAGATCTTTGTTTATTACAATGGAATGCAAGGCCGTGGCAGATATGTATTCTTTTAAGAAATAATACTGTAATTTTGTAGCATTTTTCTTATACACCAAGCTGAATTCATTCATTCCACCTTTATTTATACAGGTTAGTCTGAATACTTTTTTTTTAATTTATGAGCTTGAAATGAGCAGTTCTTTCTGTAATAGCTTTTCCTCCTTCTGTTGGAAACTCATCTGCCGTGAGTTATCCACATTATCCTAAAATGTTAGTGGATGGACAGGGAGCGTTCAGAGGAACACTTCAGATTTTTCTGAAAACTGGAGATATTTTAAAAAGTACTTTAGGAATTTACATTTCTGTGCAGCAAACAGAATAGGAAAGGGAATTAAGCTCATTAGTGTGAGTGGGCAGTAATATCTCGGGGCTGAACAGGATGTGCTTTACCTGCAGCTCTATTCAAAACCAAATGGAACTGGGTTTTGAATAAAAAGTCCTCGGTTGTACATTTTATATCTGAAATAATCTAAAATAGTATTATCTGCAGTAGTACACACTACAGCTGTATTAGTTATTCTGGAGGGTCACAGCAAAAAAAATCAATTTAAGACCTTATGTCTAAAATATTTTAATATAGAAAAGTTTTTTGTAGCTATTTTGAAATCTATTTCTCTGAGTTTATAATGAGGATAAACTGTGGACTAAAAAGAGGTCAGAGTAAATAATTTACTGTTTTTTGATCCAGTCGGATATTTGGCTTTTGTTTGTTGTGAATGCAGCAGCAGCTCGTTATCGTCTTCCTGGCGTTAGTGGTGATGAATCATTGGTTCCCTCCTCTGTCAGAACAGATCAGTGATTGTCATTGATTACAGAGTGCCACGCAAATGTGTTTTCTTTTAAGCTGACTGAATCACAGTATCACTCATAACTCTGTTTATTGTCTATTCCATCACATACTTTTGAACTATTTGGAGAAAAAAAATTAATTGTTTTTGCGTTTTTATTTTCGATGCACCAAAACAACAATTAGAATTATTGGATTACATATTGGATGCACATTTTGAGGGGTTTGTTTAGCTTGTTATTAGGTTAAAACAGAATAAATTAAAAGCCTAGTATTCCTTGCCGAATATTTTTCAAGCCAATTTTAACTACGATCTGATGAGAAATTACAAAGTTCAGTCAGTTATTTTTAAATGTCAACTCAGTGATTAGTTTCTGAACATTTCATTAAAAACTGTTCATTGATTCATATTATATTATGCTAACAGTACAGAACAAAATGCACATACACACAGACACATGCACAAACATTGTCACCCTTTCACCTTCTGCACTAGACAATAATAAGGTAAAAAAAAAAAAAATCCAATCTTCCTCCTTAAATCTTTGTGTTGTCTTATTATCCCTCTCAGTTCAAATATGGAGTAGAAGCAAGAAGCAAATATAACGAATCTGTTCTGTTCTTTATGAACATTTAAATTGCTTCTGGTATTGAATTAAATTAGGCTAGTTACACAGAATAAATTACTACTCACTTTAAGTTTTTCCTTCCTTTTTTTTTTTTTCCTGCAAAACCAAAATTAGTAAACTTAACCACAGTCTATGAATATTATGAGTATTATTATGAAGACTATGAATATTATGAATAAAAATAAAAAGCACAACTTCATATGTGAAACAAATTTAAGCATGAACTCTGCAACAGAACACGTCACAAAATTCAGGTCGCTGTGTACAAACCATCTTTTTCACTTGATCAATAACTTCCACACATATTTTCAGCACCCTTTTCAGTCCAGGGTTTCAGAGGCCCCCCACTCCCTGTAGTGAGCCCTGGGTTAACATCGCACCCCCCCACCACCACCACCCACATCCCTTAACCTTGTGATTGTGGAGAGTAGATGGGCATACTTTTAAGATGAGAACAGCATTAATGTAACTTCCTTGGTTTGATTCCTACATGAAGCCTTTTCTTATGCTCCCATGTAAAGATCAACAGACTAGATTAAAACTGAGCCAAGGTTGACCTCATAAAGGTCAAAGTTATGCCAGCACTTTGGTTGGCCTTGTTGCTGTTTTAAGTGCTTTATAAATAAAGTGGAATGGTAAATTCAGTTAGTTACTTAATAGTTTTTGATCTGCATTTTTTAAAGAATACTGTAGCCTTTACATGATTTATAGGATCTTTTGTATGTATTTATTCCTAATATATATACAGTATAAGTTTTTAAAATTGTCTCAAGTGCAGGTATTTAAACTCAAACATGCCTGAATTTTAGCATTTATGTTTGTGAAACTTTGCTTTGATGTGTGTGTTTTATAAAAAAGCAATAATAATAAAAAAAAAAAAGAACAAATTCTCACCACATAATCAATTTTTGTTTTAAAAACAAATTCAAAGGTCTCTTATTATATTTTTTGGTATCTTAATAACCGTAAACATAGTTTATTATATTTTGTTTGAGTATTTATTTAGGGTTTTTTTGCAAATAAATGCTCGAACACACACGGAGTTATGTTGCTGCGCTCCTCTTCAAAGAAGTCTGATTTTACTTTCGTAACTTTAGGGTTGTGAAGCATTTAAAAAAACATTGGTAAATTGTATCTGCATGAAAAAAATTACACTATCAAGGTGCTGCATCAGTATAAACAAAGAAAACACAAGTAATTATTGGTCTCACTGTGCGACGTCATTAACAGTTTTTCCTCTTCTCTTTCAGATAACTCCATGAGCTCATCAGACTGTGAGTATTTCATTCCTCTTCTGAGCCGGACTGTTTGAACAAATGTGTAGGACACATGCAAGTTTTTACTTGGAAATGTATTTTGGGCTGCAGACAGCAGTGATGAATGTTGCTGAGCGGAACCTTTGACTACCTGAGCAGGTGCTCCAGGTGCTCTCTGCTTCCAGGCAAACTTAATTTTTGAATGAAGCTCTGCCCTTTTTTTTGGCTAGGCTCATTTCTCTTCATAACAAATCTTATCCCAGTAAAAAAAAAAAAAAAAAAGTTTTCCCTGGGGCTGGTTCTTTTTAGGTTTTTGTGTTTAATGAGTCCCAAAGAACAAGCGTTACTGGTACTGCTGAATCAGTGAGTGCATGTTTAGGTGTTGATGTTAGTTTGTTGCGTCTGCAGCTCCGGAGATCGATGAGGCGGCGGTTATGCAGCTGGCAGAGATGGGATTTCCACTGGAGGCCTGCAGGAAGGCGGTGTACTATACTGGCAACATGGGCCCTGAGATGGCCTTCAATTGGATCATAGCCCACATGGAGGAGCCTGGTAAGAAACAGTGCACAAATCATGGCAACACAAAGCTGAGGGAGATGCTTGTCATGCTTTGAATGAGCATGTTGGATTAAGACAGTTAATTTAAGCAAAGGCACATCTTATGTATACCGTACTTTCTGGAATATACGGCGCTCTGGAGTATAGGTCGCATCAGTCAAAAAATGTCTCATGAACTGGAAAAAAACATATAAGTCGCATTTATTTAGAAGTGTATTTCACAAAGTGCAAGAACAGACATTTAATCTGAAATAACAATAACACACAGAAGGTACCTGGAGTCCTGAACAGGCTTAATTAACATAACAAGCCAACAAATCCGACAAGCAAGTTACCATCCTCGCTGTCGCTTCTGAGGGTTTTTAGCAGAAGAGGAGCAACATGTAGTTGTCAAAAGCCTAGAGGGCCCTCTTGTGGCTGCAAATGGTAATGGTTACTCTTTGGTTCAGGTCGGTATGAGTGAACATTTAGCACGTCGGTCAAAAATTGTATCATGAATAGAAAAAAAAAACTTATATAAGTCACTTTGGACTATATGTCGCAGGACTGGCCAAACGATAAAAAAGTGTGATTTATAGTCCTGAAAATACGGTATTTGTGTCAAACTTTCACAGTTTCAACAGTCTGAGCTGAGGAAAACTGGACCGATCCATTAGACAAATTTTATCTATTATTGAGGTTTATTTGTGCATTTTTATCTTTCCTAAATAAATATTGAAATAAAACTGAACGGTGTGCAGACGTGGAGATTAAAGAAGGAGACACATGTCAGATGTTGGCTTTGACCACAACTTGATGTGTTTACAGCTTCTGGTAAAATTAATCAAATGCCATCATAACCTGTTTAAATATGTATTTATTTATTTATTTATTTATTTTTTCCCCACAAATGCCAAATAGTTAATCAACCTGAAGGTGCTGCCTCAGTTTGACAGCATGTTTTATATGAAAGGTCTAGCATTCCTTGTTGCCACCTAGTAGTTTCATATTCAGATCCTGTGCTGGAAAGAGATGAAGTTGTAGCCATTTTGTTCCAACATTGTAAATGACATGCATAGTGTCATGCTACATTATGTGACCTGTTAGTTTTCAGTGTTGAGCATCGTCCTCTGCCACTTCTACATAAAACCTCAGCTCAGCATCTGTATAACTGACTGAGTCACAGCCAGTTCGTTTATGTTGATTAGCTGTGGTCACCATCTTGAATTGGTGACTCCAAAAGTTAATGAGTGGTTACTTCCAGTGGTTTGTGAGATATTTTGGTCATAACAGGGTTCATGTCAAGAGGTAATGCCGTTTAAGTTCAAGCAAAAAGTAGCCCATGCATCCACACACACAGCAACGCAGAAAAAAACCATTTTCACCTCTTGACTTCAGTATCAGGTGTTATTAAAGTGCTTAGGTCTAATTTTAACATAACAAAACCAATTAATACATTTTTTTCCCCCTTGCAAATGTACCCTGATCTGAAACAGTGCAGTGATACTGTAAAGGGAGTGTAGGTGATTGTGAAAAGGAAGATACAATTTAAATAAATTCATGAAATTGTTTTTGTGAGCTGACTTTACCTACATCCAGAGGTGACCAGGACGGGTACGACACAATGTATAACACAAAGAGCAAAGTTTTTATCTTTTGGGGACGCTTTTCAAGCACAAAGGTAATTTAAAGTGAGAGCCACATCATATTTAATCTCCTAGTGTATGTTCTAGAACGAGGTTGTCTGGGTTTTATGAGCTGTATGGACTTTATGTACAATAAGTGATTCTCATCAGAACCTTTGCAGGAGCTGATTCAGTCTAATAGAGCTGTTCCCTTGAGGTGTTGACTCATGTCATTTATTTTTCCCTGACTAGCTGTAAAGAGCTTTTACAGTAGATGAAAATTAGAGCAGCTTCCTGCTGGTTGGGTTTTAAGTGGGTTTAATGCATCTGCAGAACGACAGCATTCAGACTCTTTACTTCAGTATTACAGGATGTTTAAGTAAGTTTAGTTCCTTTTTGCTTTCCAATCATTCCAACACATCATTTCAGTAAAATTGTTACCATCATTGTTTATACTCAATATTTATTTGAGAATAAAGCTGGTTAAAACAAACAAGAGCAGTTTAAACAAATCATTTACACTAAAATTGAATGAGCCTCCACTTTTGTTAAATGCAAAAATATGATCAAGGACAAATGATCTCTGGGCCATCAAATAGACCAATAGTATTTTTGTTCTTGTGTGAATGTTTGTGAAGCATTCACACTATTGTGATCCATTTTTCTTCTGTATATTTTTCTGTGTGACTCGTTCCACAGTTTTCAAGCTTTTTCAACAAATCATGTATCAAAATGTTCAGCTCGTTCAGGACAATCCTGCTATGACTTTTGGTATTGGTGCAACTTTAGCTTTTTGAAATATTTGAGCCTTTTCTGCTACTTTTTTTTCTCATAGGAAGTGAATTGAGCTCATTTTACTTCCTTCAATTCTTTAGATCTGTTTACAATCTTTTACTGTTCCTTTCACATTTTGTTCTGGTTCAGCTTCTTTTTGCAAATATAAACATTTTTACAGCTATTTTCAGCTAATTTTAGCTGTGTTTTCAGCTGTTTTGTGCTCCTTTCAGATTTTTCTGCTAACTACAACATTTTTGTGCTTCTTCTAACTTTTTTCTGCTAATTTCAGCTTGTTATGCTCCTTTCAGATTTTTCTGCTAATTCAGCTAATATTTAGATGTTTTTCTGATCTTTTTTTTTTTTTTTTTTAGCTAATTTCACATTATTTTGCACTCATTTCAACTTTTTTTTCTTTCAGCCTAATTCAGCAAAAGTGTGCTCGCTCCACTACCTTCTGGTTATTTTAGCTTCTTTCTTTTTTTTAGCAACTTTTCAGCTGTTTTTAGCTAATTTCAAACGTTCTCAGATAAATAAATTCTGTTAACTTCTGCTACTTTCAGCCTAATTAACTTCTTTCTGCTAATTTTAGCTTGTTATGCCCCTTTCATCTTCTACTGTTTAGCTGTTTTATGCTAGTTTTTTGAGTTGTCAGCTAATTCCACTTTTTTGTTGTTTTTTTCAATTCTTTCCACTTCCTTCTGAATAGTTTAAGCTTCTTTTTGCCTTTTCAGCTACATTTCAGCTATTTTTTTTGCAATTTTACCTTTTTTTGTTGCTAATTTCACATTTTTTTTAGCTCATTTCACCTTATTTAAACCTAATTCATCAAATATGTGTTCTTTTTTCTTTCTTTTACTAACTTAGGCTCGTTCTTCCTTTTCAGCTAAAATTCAGCATACTATTTTTATATTTTCTTTTTTTTTTTTTTTAGCTCATTTCAGTTGTTTTTGGCATAGTGGTTATTTTTTAAGTTCATGCTTACTTACGTGTGTTTGGACTCCACAGACAAACATTTTTATTTTGATGTGGCAGTGGAGACCTTATTAAACTTTGTTTTTACAATCTGAACAGATTTAGAGACCAGTTTGAGGGACAGCAGGTAAACAGAGATGACCCTTTGACAACATCAGGGAGAACAATTGTGTAAACATTATTTACATCCTGTAATGAAAGCTAAAAATGAATCACATGCGTTCATAAAGTACCCCTGTGGAGAAGTTGGTTTGTTACACACTCACTGGTATTGCTCTCTGGTTACACAGAACTATCTCTGAAATCTTCTCTAGGAACTGTCAAAAAGCAAAAAGCGTGTGATTCAAAGAGTCGTATCAATCTTGATGAAAACCCCCGACTGAGTCGGTTGTATCAAACTTGCATAAGCCAGTAAAGAGTAGCAAAAACTTCTTAAATGATGAAAATCTTTTGGAAGATATTTTTTGCTGTTCATTCAAATTACATTACCGGTACTTGCATAAAAGCAGAACATCTTGTAAACCTTGCCTGTAAAAAGTATTTACCTCCTTGGACATTTTATGCTTTTATTGCTATAATAAATCAGTCATGGCCAATAAATATTGGTCTAATTTACACACACACAGAAATCTTCAGTGGCCCATCCATCCATCCTTTCATCCATTATCTTGACCTGCTTCTTCCTTTTCGGGTTGCAGGGGTCACTGGTGCCCATGTCCAGCAATCACTGTGCGAGAGGCGGGGTACACCCTGGACAGGTCTCAGTCCATCACAGGACACATAGAGACAAACGAGACAAACATTCTCACTCACACCTAGGGACAATTTAGAGTTACCAATCAGCCTAACATGCATGTTTTTGCTTAGCGGGAGGAAACTAGAATACCTGGAGAAAACTCTCCGTGAAATCAAATTTCTAGGGTAATACCAGTTAAATAAAATATGCAATGTAAGATAATGGGTTGCAAAAGTATTCCAAGGGTAACGCATAGAGAAGATGGTTGTGTTTGGGAGCATCTCAACAAAAACATATGGTTTTTGAAAACATAAATGACATTGTTGACTTTATCATGAGCATGCCACATCGTGGATTTGTGGATTTTCCAGTACAGAATTCTTATCCCATCAGTTATCCTGTTAACGTGATTTGTTTTTTTCTATTTGTATTGGATCTGAATTGTGAGAACTGATCATAAAACTGCTGTGTTCAAGTTTCTACCTGAAATGTGATTTTGTTGTCTTGTTCTAAATTACAACAAAACATACAGCCTTGTGAGTTTTATTTCAACTTGTATGTGAAAAGGTCTCACGAGTTAAGCACTAAGCTTTTAAAGTAGAGAAAAAGGAATAATTATAGCAAATGATAATTAAAGTGTTTTCAGGTCTTCAGCAACATGTAGCAGGTTAGTTTCTAAGCAACACAGCCACACCAACCAACGTGTAAAACAAGCTTTGATTGATTTGTCGCTATAAAAATAAAAGTTACCAATTTGAGAATTTTGCTAAAAAAAATATTGAAATTTGTCAACAGAACTCGGGCGAGTAAATCAAAGCTGCACCGCTCTGTGTTGAACATAGCAGAAAACTGACACATCCGTTCGCTTTTTCAGAACTGAATATTTAGATTTTTATAAAATTCTGCATTTTTTTCCTCTGAAGTTTCATCACTCTCACTTTCAAATTTGGTAAAATTATCCAAATCTTACCCCCCCCCCCCCTGATTATTATTATTCTATGTAGTCTCTGTTCGTCGGTCTGTACGTCCACACATCCTTATGCTGTCTTGTCCCGCCTATAACTGCTGAGCCTCTCAAGATAATTTAACAAAACGTCACATATCACTCCAGCTTCAAGTTGAAGGTCACAGGTCAAGGTCAAATGCTATACAAGTTCTTTACTTGTCAGGGCCGGTGCTGTATGGCTGTATATTCGTTTGTGTCGTATGCAGCACTCTTGAATTATCTTTAAATGATTAAATACTGGTGAGTAAACATTAAGGCCTAATAAAACAATGAATCGTCAAAATATTTTACAAATTAAAACCAACCTGTACGAAGTTATTGCTTAATATTTCCTTCAGTTTTTTATAAAAAATATTTAGTAACTAGTTAAAAAAAAATCTAATTATTTCTTCCTCCCTTTCAGACTTTGCAGAACCACTCACTCTGCCCTCCATGATGGATCCCGGTCCCCCCGCCAGCGACAGCACCATGGGGGCCACACCACTGGGAATCTCGCCCCCCGAGGAGAGCGTCGCCATCCTCACATCGATGGGCTTCCCTCGCTCTCACAGCATCAATGCGCTCAAAGCTACAGTCAGTTCTCTTTCTTTGTTTTGTTGTTTTTTTTCTCACAGAAAACTCTTTGCTGAACGTTTGCAGATTAATTCTACTTCAAAACATACTTTTTACAGACTTGTATATAATGTTTCTTCCAAACGTTATCATCGTCGCTCACCTTCAGGAAAATGCTAGGCCTTTCAACAACTTTCAGATAAGAAACAATAATTTTATTTTTTAACTGATCACAAAAGGATCTAAGCAGCCAGCGTGGGCCGACGTGGCCTTCCTGTCTGACCAGATGAAGTGTAGAAGTTTTCTGTAGGTGGTGGTTTAGTCTGCTTCTCATAAAGAGTCGGGAAGTGGAAGAAAATCCGACTTGAGTAAGAGCAAATGGGAGGACAAAGAACCACCCACACAGTGTCACAAGTGACACTGTGAAGTGCACGGCTGTAACGCAACAGTAATGACTGCAAGGAAACTGAAAACTGGAGGTTAGATTTTAAAATGGTGTCAAAAGTGTATAAGAAAGCAGCAGCAGCAGGAGGAGGACAGGAAGTGAAGTGGTGTTTGAGAAAGAGGGCAGATAAGGGTCGAGATGATGGAGATCCAGCTCTGGGAGTCTGAAAGCGCTTTGGCTGACCTACTTGTTCACTTTCCAAACTGCAAATTTATTAGGTCCTGCAAGTCGGAGGGATTTAAGATGTCTTCTCTACATGCTGTTTACCAATAATTCCAGCAGCACATGACCCCCACCCCCCCTCTGTTTAAGGGAACAACATAAAGATCAGCGACACATAGACATTTTTTTACAATTATCCAGAGCACACAAAAACATTTAATGTGAAAAGGATTCACTTTTATTTTCGTTGAATGAAAGGAAATGCACCTGCAGCAGATGTTTTGGTTCCCCTCTCTTGAAATGGCTTCTTGTTCTCACATTTCATGTTTCGTATCTCAGTTTGCCTCCTCAGCAAAAAATAGCCCCCCAGACTGTTGGTGCAACACAAAAATAGACGTCAGGCTTCCATGTTTATCGTTGGTAACGCCACTGATCTCCCTGCCAGCCACAATATTGTTGTTAACGTGGGGAAAAAAACAACGAATGCATCGTCCTCCTGAGGGACGATTGTGTGAAACAAAGAAGAATCTCACTGCTGGTTTACTGTCAGCCCATATTTAGAATGAGGGACATTTTCTTCCCAGCCACACTGACCTCACATAGAGATAAAAAACTGACACCATCATCCTTCGTTCTCCCCAGGCACTTCTTAGACTCTCTCACCACTGTTTTGGATTAAAAACAAACATTTTCTGGGATTTAGCAGAGATTGATGCGTTCACCTCCCCAAGAAAATCTTCACCATGTTCATCAGAACACTGTTTTTTTTTTTTTTGTCAGGTTCTCTGGACGGATTCATAAAATAAAGCCAACGTCCATGCTCAATAATCCCGGTATAAAATCCAACAATGTTGAGGCAGGTCATCTGGACGGTTTCTTTTTTTTTTTTGTGTGCTGTTACTTTTCGTCCATCATCCAAAGGACTTTCTCAATCTGAGAAGCCACCAAACAAAACTGATTCCCACAAACAACATACTCCATAGTGGAAAAATGGTTTTGCTGGTGGTAAGATGGCCTCTGGGGCCCACCCTCTCCCCCATCGGCTCCTCTGAGGCAGTCATGCAAAAGTGGTTCAAAACACCAAAGTTCATGCTCAATAATCCAGATATAAAATGCAACAATGTTCAGTCAGGTCATCTGGACGGTTTCTTTTTTTTTTTTTGTGCTGAGACGTTGTGAAGGACGAAACGTCTCAGCACAAAAAGAAAAGAAAAGAAAGAAACTGTTCAGATGACCTGACTGAACAATGTTGGGTTTCAACAAGTTTTTATTTTTTATTTTTTGAATCTGTCCAGAGGATTTGACTTAACTGTTTTAGTTTTTCTACCTAGATTATTGAGCATGTATCAGGATACTGGTGCTTTTGGTTTTCCTGAGATTTTTGCATGAAGTGCAACATAAAAGACAACATTTCTACTCAGAAGCATTTTATTAAATCTTTGCATCATTCCAGTTGTAGTAGCATTTATTCCACTTGTTTCTCTGTAAATGTTGAATCGTAAATGTACATCCTACAGACATGAGCACATTACTGCCTCCTGCTTGTAGTGGTGGGGTTGATGATGATGATAATGTGTGTGAAACTGATACCTCTGGTATTTACAGGAACTTTTAAATCACTGGGATGCAGGAACTGTCCATAACTTTGCCTTTACAATTTTCCAGAACAATAATCTGGAACGAGCACTCGACTGGATCTTCATCCACCCACAGGAAGAGGAAAGCGACACCCTTTCAGACATGGCCGACACAGAGCCCAATGACAACGCCTTCTCCAACACCAACTCTCACAGCGACTCTACGCTGTCCCCAGACAGAGACGTGTCAGGCCCCCGAGTCAAAGATGGACCGGGACGTAAGTTTGACCTTGATTTGACCTGTTGTTGATCTTTGCCTGAAGATACCTTCAGATCTTGGTGTTTCAGAAAGAAGTGGATTGTTTAATGAAAACTTTAATAAAAAATAATTTTAATTACTGAGCTTCATCTTTAAAAATATTTTTATTGGAGCTATTGTCTTTAACAAGTGTGTTTATGGCTTGTTTTTGAGAAGTACAATGTTAAAACGGACAAATACTGATTAAAGTACCTATTTGGTTTTCTTTCACTGTATCTCATTCTGACAGCACTTGTGAAAAACATCCGTTCATTTATAGAACGTAACAGCGATCTGTTAGTTTGTAGCTTATTCTATTTCTGGCTGTCTTCCTATTTTAGGATATGAACTCTTTGCCTTCATCAGCCACATGGGAGCATCCACAATGTCTGGACATTATGTTTGTCACATCAAAAAGGAAGGAAGGTGAGGTGCAGACACTTCCAAAAATTGTAATATTTTGATTTGATCTGTTTAACAACATTGACAGCACCCAGACCTCCTTGATAGTCAAAAAAAAAAAAAATACAAGTTTTAATAACTGTTTCATGTTCCTGAAATCATCTGTGTGGAAAAACATATTTTTCCTTTAAAAAAAATGCATTTGGATATGATTTCTTGACCCAAACAAAAAAATATATATGTAAAAATACTTTTTTGAAACATTTTTCTTTCTGCAGGTGGGTGATCTACAACGACCACAAAGTGTGTCTGTCAGAAAGGCCTCCAAAAGACTTGGGCTACATCTACTTTTACCGTCGACTTTCTAGCAGTTAAAGTCACCCCCCACCCCATCGCCCCCACCCCTGCATCTTTTACAACCTGTCTTTCAGCCAGAGGACTGACTGACAGATGACTGTGACAAAAGTGAAAATTATGGAAGAAACCTCACAGACCAGCTGCTTTGCCTTATCAAGATCTCAAACCGGAGCAACCAGGAACTCTGGTCAGAAAGGGAAGGCGACGTGCTTTAATGTGCATTAGTTGTGTTTATGCTTTAAATGTATATTTCAGTGTTTATCTACAAAAAAAACCCCAAAAAACAAAAATATGTGTAGGTACTGAGGCATGTGTGCAATCTCGGTTTCTGGGGTTTTCTGTAAACATATCAGATGAGGATGTTTCTCCTTTCTGCCTTCAGCTCCTGTGCTGTACTTTCAAAGTGCTACATTTTATAAATGTATAGTGAGATGGCAGTGCTGCACTGCCGGCCCGAAACTGCAGCAACACGAGGAATCAGTGCGACGCTGGTGGCTTTACATTTTACTTTAAGTTACAGTGAATGTTCTTTGTCGTAACGGAAGAACTAAAAAGTTATGATTCAGTACTAAAATGATAAAATGTTACCGCAACTGGAAGGTTTGAAAAAAGATGTTAGTAAGTATAGTATTACTGGTTGAACGAGAGCTCAATACTGCCCCAGTTTTCTCCATTATAAAAAATATGTACAAGTTTTTCCCACTTTCAATCAGAAAGTTCTTTATTTGATGCACTGACTGAGTTACAAAGATAGATTTAGTATTTTCTTCCCAAACGCACTTTGTGACTAATGAAAGTATATTCTGCACCCGATGCAGTGAAATTGAACTTTAACTTGTGTATTTACCACTATACGCAAGTAAATATGATATGTTCATTTAAATTTCAGTGCTTCGTAACCGACTAGTGTTGAATCTGATGCTTCATTTGAGCATTTTTGTGTTGGCCTGTTGAACAGTGACTGTTTAGTCAGCACTGCACCTTGATATACACGTTCTCAATCCTGCATGGAACTGTTTTAAAAGTCGTTCTTTTTGTCCAAGTTGCAAAATATTTGCATTCTTGGCACACTTTAACTTGGCTGCACCTGCTGCCGCCGCCGTTTGGTTCCTTTATCACCCTGGCAGATTCAGACTGTGACCCTGAAAGGCAAAATAAATGTGTTTCTTTACTCGTTGCCATTTTTTAGGACCGTTGGTCCATTTGTTACTTTGAACAGTTTCCACATGTGGAGCAATACACGCTGCAACCAAATCCACTCTTAAACCAACAGGATGATAAAAGCGGAACTACTGAATGCATCTCCACTCCAACATACCCTGTGCATTACTGAATGTAAAACTGGTGCTTGTTCCAAACAGAACCTCCTCTTCAGCTTTGTTATTCAAAAACTAGTCACTATTTCAGTCTTTAAGACCCTACGCTGGATTTATCTACCAGCTCTGTACCGTCTATGCAGGATGTCCACAGCATTCTGGATGTGTTTAACACTGTTTGTTAGAGGGGACTGTCTAAATCTTCTCAGTGTTGTGGTTCAGATGTTTGTATTTACACCTCACTACACGGGACTGGACTTTAAACTTGTTTTGCTTGCTGCATCAAAAAAGTAGGCATTAAGGTACCAAGAATCCAGCCCTGCAGGCGTACAATTTTATAAGAATTAAAAGAAGACAAGGGAAAACTGTTGTAGCTGGAAGATGAACAAAACAATGGTCCGGCGTTTTCTTTTCTTACAGACATTCAGATAAATATCCATTTTACACAATAAATCCTCATTTCTGCCTTTAACAATATGATGCCTGAGCAAATCTACACCTCTGTTGAATTTCTACCACCTCATAAACAGCTGCAGTGTCTTGTCTATGCAGTGGGGAATACGAAAAGTCTATGCAAGATTAGTGTTTCTGCTGCTTCTCATCAGCAGCTTCATTTCAGTGTCGTGCAGCGATGTTCGTCATAAATGTGTCCACATATGGTGTGAAAATCGTTTCATTTGGTTTCCTCATCCTCCTGGTTTTATTGTCTTGTACTGTTTTCAGCTTTCCCTTCTTGGTTTCTTCCTTTTTCCCCATTCAGACATTTTGGTTCAATTTGTCAGCATGTGCACTAAACTTTGACATTTGGTTATTTGGATTAAACAAAGATACTTTTGCTCATTTATTTATTATTATTTTTCATTTACCTAAATGTCAAAAACCTTCATTTGTGTTTCCTCTGATGCCTTTTTTGTTTTTTTTGCTAACAAGTTAGTGCCATTTCTTTAGTTTTCATTAGTTTTCCTGAAGGAACTTTCTTGATGTTGGCTTCATGTGTACGTGGTTCTACAGTCAGTCCAGTCCAGTGGGACTGTTTACTTTGTAATGTTTGGTTAATTTAATAAACTACACCTTTGTTGAAGTTTGCCTTGTTCGATATTCATTTTATGGTTTCACTGCCAACCTTTTTTTTATTTAAATTAAACTGTTGCATGAAATATCCTGATGCATGCTCAGTTATCAAAAAAAAAAAAAGTTAAGTCAGGTCCTCTGGACGTGTTGTATGAAGATGTACTCTGCTGGCTATGACCTCTGACCTTTTTACGTTTTCTACTAGATTCACCCTGAACTGTTTGAAGTAGCTTTTGACTTGAATAATGTCTGTTTTCACACATTCACTGTCCGTGGACTCAGCTACAGTCTGGCTAATGTTTACGTTTTTATGCTTTTAAGAAAGAAAAAAAACTAAATCATTAATGAAGTTTGTTTTATTTGTTTATTACAGCTGTGAACATGAATGATGCTTGTTATTGTTTCAGTCATTATAATGAAATGTGAATATTCTAATGTGTTTCTGTGTTCTGTTTTTCAGAAAATAACTTCCTTGAAAGACGTCTGTGTGTGTGTTTTTGAGCCAGAATCTGTTTACATCAGAGAGGAGTCATAATATGTGAGTTCTCCTAAACCAGTGCTATTCAACTGACGGCCCGCGGGCCATTTTCGGCCCACGGGTAACTTCAATCCGGTCCACCAATGATTTCATAAACAAAAAAAAACAAAACAAAAAAAAAAAATATATATACATATATTTATATA
>NC_056500.1:19486501-19516302 GCF_014905685.2 Nematolebias whitei
TCTGGGTTTGGGTTCTTTTTATTGCATTTATGATTCAATGCATTCAAATAAACAAATTTAAAAGGTAATCGATCAATTTAAAACTTGACTTATTTACTGAATGACTTTAATTGCTGGATGTCCGGCCCCTGAGCTGCTGGCTCTCAGAAACTGTGGCCCCCTGCGCAGTTTTGTTCAATAGCCCTGTCCTAAACACTTCTGAGAGCTGATGGTTCACAGAAAGTTTCTTTGCGTGACACTTTTCAGTTCGTCTGTTTTCTCCATCCTGATGTGTTCGTCTGATGCGTGTCTCGTTTAGTCCAGAGTAAAGAAAACAACAGGTTTGCTCAGTTACAATTTTTGTTAGAAGCAAAGTAGAAGTTTCCAGTAACTACCGTAGATGAAACATTGGTTTTCTCACTGCGAGACTCGGGTTTTTGGTCTACGCCGACTGACGGTTGTCTTATCGCCTGCACACCAGCTGAGACACCGACCCCTGAAACAGTCGTAGTGACTTTCCCTACCCTGCAGTGTCTGGTTAGTCCTGTTCTTGAGGTGAATCCTGCTCTGATCTACCAGCAGAACCCCGGAGAGACGAGTGAACCCAGCCCTCAAACAGACCTGGTAAAGCTGAAGCCTGATGACATGATGCATCTTTGAGTCTAGTTATGCCATTTTAGCTGCTGCAACTTGATAAATCATTTCCCGGCTTGCTGTGATAATAAATGACTCGATCTGGTCAAGTTAAATAACTCCTCTGAACCAAATTTTGTCTAAATGTAGCTGTTTTTTTTTTTTTATATATAATTTCTTCCATTTACTTTTCATTTTATTTGCTTTTTTTAATGATTGTCTACTGTTGTCATCTGTGCTCTTTGTTTAAAGCAGGTCTCTCTTGTAAGTGAGTCCTCAAGACTCAACGAAACTAACCTGTATAAATAAAGGTTGAACGAAATTAATGCCCGTATAAAAGACAAAATAATCCCTGCTCAAAGATTTAATTTTATCTTGCATAAAAGATAATTAATCCTTGACCGATTGTTGTTTAGAATCTTCATTATTGTTTTAGTAACAACTTTACTACTTTTCTGACTAGATAATCTCCATAATTATCCTTATTATTGTGTTGTTCAATTTTGTTTATTGTTGATGACTCTTTTTTGGATTAAATACTTTTGTAAAAAAAAAAAAAATTAAAAGACAAATTTGGTCTCCTTTGGATGAATATTCATGTTATGGTATAGAACTCCCAGTAATTAACACAATTCTACTTGTGACTGAGTTCTGATTATGAAAGAGTAAATACATTAAGTTGTTGCTGGTCAGTAAACTGACAGGCTGGAGCCTCGCTTTAACGAGAGCAAAATAAATAATAAAAGGGGAGTAAAGTGAGGAAGTGTCATCCTTCATTCACTATATACTACAACTGGAAAAATAAAGACACAAGAACAGAAAATATATAACAGTTTATTTTAAAAGGCTGCTCTCATAATGTACATTTTAAAGGTGCTAATGCTTTCGTTGTGATTACACAGCAGAGTATGAGCGTTACTGTAGTGTTTCCATAAATAACGTTTGTGAATAAAGTATACAGTTGCTAGTTTCTTTCATCAAAATATATACTTATTTATACCCAGATGATGATTTGAAAAACTAGAACAAATTGTTGTTACACGTGTTGATTTTAATGAGTGAGGAAAATGTAAATTACTGATCAATATTGGTCATGAACCCCAACCTTTGAAGCGGCTAAAAACAAATATTTTAGAAATAGTTTTACTACCTTTTGCAGCAAAGAAACAAATGCACACAATCAACACCCTGTAAAAGAACATACACTACATTTCAAAAGATTTGAAAAAATAAAAACCTAGAGCGACTATGAAATAAAGCACTAATAAAGATGAACAAATACAACTAAAGTCAGTATAATTGATCATTTTGGTTGATTTATAAGTAACTTTTGAGCTTTTTAAAGTTGTTTTGGACAATATTTTGACATTTTTATTTCCATTCAATTCAAAACGTTACATTTATTTTTAACAATACCATAAATTAATTCTGTATTTTGTCTGTATTTATGATTTATTAGAAAACATTGTTTTCCTTGCTTTTCACATAACCATAAACAGCTGAGAAAAAGTATTCCTACCATTTTTTTTCTATTACATTTCCTCGCATATCGTGTGAGTTTCTAAGCATTGAAGTGACTATGACAACTAGT
Organism: Nematolebias whitei; assembly: GCF_014905685.2. Classification (NCBI taxonomy): domain Eukaryota; kingdom Metazoa; phylum Chordata; class Actinopteri; order Cyprinodontiformes; family Rivulidae; genus Nematolebias; species Nematolebias whitei. Next base: position 19,488,705 of record NC_056500.1, read on the forward strand.
AGGTTCTAATAAATAAAAAAATATTTTGCTGTATTTTGAACGTTAAAGAATGACGTGATAGCAGAAAAGGTTCAGTCTGGGGTCACAGCAGCATTCACCAGCATGGTTAACAATTTGTAAAAGATGCAGTTCCAAAATATCTACAGAATAAAATTTTATACCAGCATTTAGGTCTAATTGAAAGGTGTTGTTTCTTTTTCACCAAATATTAATTTACGACCTGCATACTTGTCTCTTGTATGGAACAAAAAACCACTAGTGCTGAATAAATACTGACTATATAAATATCTCTTAGCATCAAGGCTGCAGTACATTGTAGAAATGTTGCAAGGAAACTTTATTATTTTCCTAATTTTATATGTTTGTGGTAGCAAAAGAAATCACTGCCATGCATACAAATGTAAATATCGCTTGAGAAGAGAAGTGTAACATGCCGTCTGTCAGCCAGTTGTTCCTCACGGAGCATGCGCTAAGCTACGTCATTTCACCTGAGAAGGTAGTTCTACAAAAAACATCAACCGGCATCTTATCTCAGCTTCATATACATTGATGCAAAGTGAAGAAGTTGAGATGTTAAGCCAGATACTTAAATATTTTTCTTTTTTTCTTTAAAGTAACACATTTACAGAACCATGACGTGCAAAATGAAACGCAGATAAGAAATTTTAATCACGTTTTCTGTTTCTTTTGACACAAAGAACAGATGGCAAAGCTGGGAACAGAGTAACTGAAGTTTAAATAGAAAGCACTGGATTGAAGAACTAGTTCAACTTTCTCAACAATTAAATGGCTAAGAAAAGCTGCAGGTGGATGGAGGCTTGACATCGACGTGCAAGATGGGATGCCTAACTAGTACATATAGTCCAAGACTCAGGTTAGAAACAGAAGCTTACAAAACGTTTGACTTTGATGGGTCTAACTCAGTTTTTGAAAGTGTCACCATGAGCTAAGGTCATCTAAATACCATATAGTAAACATTTTAGTATTTTTTCCATTGGAGTACTAATAGGTAGCCAGTACATTACCCACAGTAGAAAGCAGTCAGTGCAATCTATGCTTGGAGAATCAAGATGGTCCAGCTGGAAACACTGAAGAGTGAATTTCCACCTTCTAAAACAACCAGAGCTTCAATTGTTATAGCAGTTTGAGTGAAAGTTTTTAAGTATTTTTACAGTTCAGCTATTATGTTTTACCGTATTTTTCAGACTAGAAGGCGCACCAAATTATAAGGCGCATTAAGCAAAACAAGTTCATTTTGACAGATTTTTGAGCGCCGTGTACCACATAAAATCAGTTCGAGGTTAGTAAGCACAACCAGAGTTAATACATAAGGCGCACCGGATTATAAGGCTCACTGTCGATTTCTGAGAAAATTAAAGAATTTTAAGTGCACCTTATAGTCTGAAAAATACAGTAGTTTATTTTTTTAATCTCTTGGCCAATCAGTGGTGGCCAATGAACATAAACTACAAAACCAAAGATTAGTTGAGGTTACTACTGGTACTTCTTTTCAGTGTAATTCTGACTCGTATGGGCATTCTGGTCTTTTCAGAAAAGGCACTTTGGTAGACCACTCAGTTGTAGTTGTTGTTTTGGGATCAGACAGCTGATTCACAGATGATCTACAGTCCAGATACAATTGGGCATAGAATAAAACTCTTTTTGTTTAAGAAAGTAGTAGCTGCTTTGTACAAAATCATGTGTAAAAAGTGCTAATGTTTACCTAAAGTGCTGTGAACGTTTAGTTGATTTAGCTCTGTTGTGGTAAATGATGCTTTACCTCGTTGCTCAAACTTGTCCATTTTTCTCCAAACTAAGATTGCTCTGAGTGTTGTATTTTGCAGGGTAAACAACAGCTAACAACTACTGTTCCACACAATGCCACTTAAAAAAAAAAATCTCAAAGTTAAATTCAGCATTTTCCAAACTTTTCATCTTTAAACCCATAAAATACCAGTGGCAGAAACTCGCAAACCCAAATTTGCTGGATAAAGTGCACAAACCTTGATAGCTTTTCAAAGTTTTTCATTTATTCATGAATACAATTTATTTTATATTCGATAATAGTTGTTAAAAAAAAGTCTATTGGCAATCATCTTTTAATTATATTTTACCTCTGGATAGCATCTCAAACCCCCTCACTCCTTGTTCGCAAAGACCTGCTTTGGAAACCACTGCTTTAATAGCCAAGTTTTAGGGGAAAACAAGAAAATGCTATAATCTTCAAAACTATTTTCTGCACATTCTCTATTGCTGTAATCAGAAAGGCCTTTTCTCCTAAGAGCCACACTCTTCTCTACCTGGTCAAAATATTCAAGGTGCCTGCAGTTGCCTTCTTAATGTGAACAAAATTTGACAACTGACAGAGATAGTATGTGCTCCATGATAAAGTCGTTATGTAAAAGGAAATCATAAACCACTAAAATGAGGAAAAATGTCTAATGTGAACTTTATCCCTCACTAGTAATCAGTGACAACCTTGATCTTTAAATTTCAGAGTGCAAAATAAGTCATTCAAACTGAAACATCATGAGCTCTGATCTGTATTAAGAGAATGTGTACTTAGGAACCTGGGGACAGATGTTTAGCCAAACTATCTGTAAGGCCATTACACAAAAGAGCTGAAAATATGTTACTGTTTATCAAAACTTGAGATGGGCTTTGATGACTTTTTGCAGTACCTTAATAAATCCAATAATGCATTGATCTTTGCTGTATTTGTTAACCTCACATCATGTCTCACTCAAATGCACATTACTAATGGGGTACATAAATGTGTAGTGTCTCAGTGTTTACTTGATTTGTTACTTGTTTGTCATGGAGCACGCACAGTATACAATAGTTGGTCATCTTTTCAAAGGTGCTCATTGCAGTGGCCTAAAAAGTGTTGGAAACAGATTCATAAAGCAACAGAAAAAGCTTTTGCACATTTTTCTGTCATATTGATGGCTAATGTGTCTTTAGGTTAAACATTTTTAGAAAAAATTTGTGAATGGCTGCAAAGTACCATGTGTGTTTTCTTACCTACGAACACAGTCGAAGTGACAGGAAGCATGTGAACAACAGTGATGTCCATGAAAAAGCCACTTGGGATTAGGAAGTCTGAGAGTTTTAATGTACTGGTACATTATTATGCCCATTTTAGTGGAGTAAACTATGCAAATAGATGTGTTAGTCAAGCCTTAAGTTGGTTGTACAACACCACAATGACTAAAGCTATAGATGGTTTAGATTACGGAGAACAAAATGCCCAGATTCTAGCCCTGGGCTAACCCTTGCATGGCCTAATCCAATCTACTAGCTAGTTTATAAATGGCTTACAAGAATAACACAAACTGGAGATAAATTAAAATTTAAATTATTAATGTTCTGAGTGTTAAAAAGGTAAACTTACTGGCTTAGCAAAAGTTGTGCAAAAAGTGTAAAGATCTTAATAGTGCTCCACTACACAGCTTGATCCCCAATATTTATTACCAATATATTTCTTTCTCACTCTTTCTCCTTTCTTTCATGTTTAGCAGCCAAGACTTTCATATATTTCTACATAAACGTCTTGTCCTTGATCCTACATTTGTCCATTTCCACCATATTTGTTTACCTGTAGAGTTTACAGCCAGCCTAATGTGCCAATCATAAAGTCGAGGTTGGTTTTGGGAATTCAGCCAAGTATTTTGTATGCATTACGTACCCACATTTCAAAATTGCATAACCATCTGTATATCTGGACAACTACTGGAATAAACTTAAACTGCAACATTTGATATGATTCAGAATAACATTTTTAAGTTAAATTTTATAGTTGCAATGAACACCTTTAAACGAAACATCTTGCTGGTTTTAGTGCCACCTTTTCAACAACAACCAGCTGTGGGGTTTCTTACTTCTAGAAGGGCAAAGTCAGTGCACATGAGATTATCTAAGCCAAATATACAGCTGTGATTTTTGAGAATCCAGCTGCAGCCAAACACTTTTTTTTGTGGCAGAGATTCATAAAATGTAAAGACAGCACTTTAGCTGGATGGCATTTGTTTCCCCCTCCAGTCCCCTGATGAAACATTTCTTCTGACACAGAGGGTGACATCCCAGCTGCACCATTTGAAAGATGAATGGTTCTGGTGCTGGTCTCTGGTCCCCCCTGATAGCATTCATTCAACACACAGAATCAACACTTCCCTTTGGTCCACCGAGGAACAACTGACAATTCAGAATAGCAACATGAAACATGACCTTTTGCATAGGAGCCAACAATAAAAAGACACTTTCTGCAGCACACCTGGACTGTGAACACACCTGATAACAACCAAAGAGCGCTGAGCTGTAGGGTACAGCAGATAATCTATCTGTGACTCTGCTGCATAGCAAGGGGGCTTGATGTTCAGTTTACACATGACTTTCGGAGTAGAAACTGCGATTGAAAGCTGAAAAGCACGTTTATGGAAAAGCTTCCGGGGGGTTGCAAAAAATTGAACTCAAGCATGAGATTTTATAAAATTCTGGAGAACAGTTTGTTTTTTATATGGATGCATATTAATGTGGCAAAACAAATAAGTGCAACATTTTGAGCAGCTTTATATAAATATTTAAATCATGCATGACGGCTGAGCCAAACAGATTTCATTAAATGTGCAACATATATGCAAATAACTGCATGAAGAAAACCATCAAGCTGCTATTTTCTCCATCTCTTTTGTCTAATGCTATTATGCTGTAATAAATAAAATAAAATAAATAAATAAATTATGCATTAGAAGGATACCTTTAACAACATTTCATATGATAAATTAAATACAACTAATCCGTTTTTCTCTCCTGAATTGTTTTTTTTTCTCCTCTGCCAGTTAGCTTAAAAGGAACAACAAGAACATTGGCGGTAAGAGCAAAATAAATAACACAACAAAATTAATGGCTCAGTAACTTTACAAGTTAATTGAACAAAAAATATGTAGATAAATTAAAACCAGTCTGAAAATGGTTTTACATTATTTTGTTTTGTTGTCTTATACATAGTGTAAATAAATAAAATTGGATGCATGCATCGGAGTAAGGCTTGCGTAAGGGTTGCACATTCCACTTGGATTTCTTGGAAGTTGTCTAATTGTCTGAAGTGCAAAGGGAAAATCTACAAGCATGTTGGTTTTAAAGAAGTATCTCTTTTTTTTTTAAATGCTTATTTATGCAGTTTAGTATACCGTAACTCTCCACTGACAGAAGAGGAAGACAGTGGAGCTCCAGGTTATGAGATGCAGCCTGTAACGTTTGCTCGTTGACTCCATCCGTATGAAGGGAGAAACAATCCTGAGTCTGCAGTTTTCCTCTCCACAAACAGCACTTTTCCTGCAAATGGCTTGTGAGGACTTCTCTGTGAGAGTCTTAAAACTGGCTGCCACTCCTGACCCCTCCCCAGTTCCACTGGATGAGTAGTTTTTAATTGATGCGCTCTCTAAGGCATTGCTACAACAATCTTTGCCTGTCCTTTGTGCTCTTTAGGGAAATCACAAATTGCAGTGCAAATTCCATCATGACGTAGTTTGTCCAAACCCTTGGAAGAACCGGCCCTCAGAACTGCTCCAAAAGAATTTGGGCAAAAATATATGACAGGGTTTGACCATTGGAGTTAGTTTGATTTATGAGTTTAACGTGTGTTAACTCACACGTTTGCACTTTGGGTTTTTGGCTTACAGGTAGAAATTGGGGAATGAGTGATTGGGGGACTTCAACATCTTTTCCTCTTTTTGAACATTTTTTAAATGTCTAAGTTAAAGGCTCGCATGAGAAGATCTAAGTCACCAATGTTTGCAGCCTGGAAGAGTTCAGGCTGGTCCATCATGGATAACGCTATCCTCAAAGCTGCCCAGATGTTCCCAGACATCACCTGGTGGGACTGCTGGCGACTCCGGCTTTTTCTCTGAAGACTCAAAGCAGTCAGGAAGTTGCTGGCTGCCTCTCTGGGTTAAAAAAAACAACAGAAGTCAAGTGATAATATAGTTTGTGCACAGTTATTTGAATAATTACATGATGTTTGTGAACAATCTCTAAATAAAGCATCTGAGTTCACACAAAAAAGATATTGCTTCCATGTTACTAGCTAGATCAGATCTAAACTGGATTTATTGCTGTAGATCACCAGCAAGTCTTGTGGGTTTTTCTTACGTCACCATAGCTTTTAGTGCAACAGATTTTACAAAGGCATGTAGACGAACTTTGACTTCCCACCTTACTATGGGTGAGACCGGTCGCTGTACGTGAGTACTCATGCACACACATAAAAAATAAACTGAATTCTCTTTAATCTCTTGAACTAAAGTAGAGCTAAACACACATCTTCTCTTGGGGGGACTGAAAATGCCAAAAATAGGAATAAATGCAAAATATATCAAATGCTCAAGCTACATAGTCCTAATAAAAAAATAAAAGCTTTTATTCGTGGCTTTATCTCATTATTTTACATTTCAATCTATTTTTTCAGCGTATGATATATATTTTGTCTTTAAGTCTCCTTTTACAAGGTATTTATGATAAAATAATAAAACTTATCAAAATGCGTTTGATTCTGTATTATATCCTTCTTGTTCAAACACTTGTCTTAAAACAATTTAAACATGTATGTTGCATGTGGTCCATTGCGTGAAACCAGGACAGAACTGTTCTCATATTGTCCCAAGTGACTCACCTGTGTGCCCCTAAGTTAATGCAGCTGATGCCCAGGTTATAGCGTGACCTGATAAACCCCGGATGCAGCTCGAGGGCTCTAGTATACGCCTCCACCGCTTCCTCACTGCGGTCCCCATTTGCCAGCGTAGCTCCCAATCGATTCCACAACAAGTAGTCCTGGATAAAGATTGATTGTTGGGTTAATTAAAGTTAACAAAGATACAAAACGTTTTTTTATAGAGCTTATCAGATGTGTTGCTGATTAGTATCAGCCAATAAAATGTCTATATTTCTCTGTATAAACTGTATAATGTAAGCAAACTTCATCCATCCATCCATCCATTATCTTTACCCGCTTATTCCATTTTGGGTCACGGGGGTCGCCGGTGCCCATGTCCAGCAATCACTGTGCGAGGGGCGGGGTACACCCTGAACGGGTCGCAAGTCCATCACAGGGACACATAGAGACAAACGAGACAAACAACCATTCACTCTCTCACTCACACCTAGGGACAATTTAGAGTTACCAATCAGCCTAACATGCATGTTTTTGGTCTGTGGGAGGAAACCAAACTTAACATGTATTATTGTTTTAAATGGTTTTAAAAATGGTGACTTTTTTCTAAAATAAAATGGCCTATATAATAAAAAGTTACATCACACCAGATGTTCTTGTAGCGGTTTCCCACCTGCAGGCAGCTGTGTACAAACAGAGGTCAGGACAGGGGTCCTTCATCTTTGGTTAAGCCTGGGAGCAGGATATAATTATCCCCCTTTTGTTTTCAGAGCAGTTTTGTTTCCAGTAGGGGAGCAGAAATTACCAAGTCAAATGTAGGAAACAGGAGTGAGTCATACTCATGCCAGCTTGGGACAGTGCAGGGAGGACATAGATGGATTTGCTAGAGGGAACGGGAACGAAAAGGTTTTTTGTGTCTAACTTATCTCACTGCGTTGCTCTTTACCTGCTTCCTTTAGCTTGTGAAGCTCAGAGCTCTGCTCCCACTGATAGATTCTGACTCCAAAAACCTAAAGGTTCATTCTGTATATGTGAGCACCAAATGTTTGATTACAGCACGCCTTTTCACTTTATCTCCTCGAGTTTTTATTTAGCTTTATTTGATTTTTGCCATAATCATTCATCAAACATTGACTTATTTCAGTTCATCATTTTGTAAGTCTAAACTAAAGATGTAGTCAAGATAGGAGACATACAAAACAGGGCTGGGTTAATTTGTCAAATAATTTGCTATGTTGGATGTAACTGGGACCTTGAGTACACACTTTTGTTCCACCTCATGTACCACATGTGATGCGAATGACCATAAAGAAATTTGATCTTGAACTTTATGGTGCAATCAATGCTTGTTAAACAAATGACAGTGCTCTCATTTATCGTGGGGGATCCATACCCTGAAGCCCTGCGATAAGCGAAAAACTGCAAAGTAGGAATAGTAGTACAAGTAGTAAGTAGTAGTTTATTTTAGTATTTACATATATATCTATAAATATATTAAGGTGTTTTAAACCTTTCCCACACTCTTGCAATATTCTAAACAATGTTTCTAAACTCTAAAGCTCTAAAAGAGCACAGAATGTCATGATTTCAGCTCCCTGCCTCCTCTGCTCTTTGCCACCTGCAAGCATTCTTGGCCACGCCCACTTCTCCACTCTGCATGGAGAACAGCTGATCAGCTGCAGCAGGAAGTTTATCCTGCAGTGTGGGCTGCACAAAGGTGCTGGAGGCAGCTTTTTCTGCAGCTCTGGGCTGCACAAATGTGCAGCAGGTACTAAATAATTTAAAACAATTCATTTTAAATAAAATTTCCATGTCAATCGTGTGGCTCATCCATCAATCAGCCAATTGTGTGTCATGCCCAATCTCATTTTGAAAAACTGCGATAGAGCCAGTTCGCGACCCACCAAGTAGTGAGGGACTACTGTATCTTATTCAGCTCAACTTTATTTATGAAGCTGTTTTTTTTGTTTTTTTTTGGGGGGGGGGGGTGTTGCACATTTATCATTCTGCTCCGTTTGTTCCTCTAAAGCTGCAGGCACATTAGCTTCTTTGTTGCCAGCTTAGCTACTTGGTAGTTTTTAATTAAGCAAATAACAACAAATCTGGTGACTTTTATGGACCAACTGGAACCAATTTCTATTGAACAGAGAGGCGAGAATAGCCCAGAGGGTGTCATCACTGCCTTATTTCAAAGCAGCTGCACAATATTAAGCTCTACATGTGAGCTTTACATTCGACTACAATGTATTTATATAAAAATCCATATTAAGCATGTTATAATTAAGCAATGACGTGATTATAATTCAGAAAGTGCTGTTTCAGTGTTCTTTTTTAATTGGGCTGCACTTTATCAAACTTTTTCAGACTTTGTTTTGAACAATAATAAATAACATTAATAAAAAGGAATGATGTCATTGCTTATTCAGTTGTATTTTAAAAGAGCATAAGACAAGCTAAAGACCTGACTCACTCTCTCTGAGTCTGAACAGAGATTAAGACCAGCATTTGGAGTAAATTACCATGATAAAATTGTAGCGCGATATGGGGCTGGATATATACTGTTAATTATCAGTTATGAGTTAAGCTCATAAGATATGCATGTATTATGCAAATAACCTTGTTGTTTGGGCACCATCTCTCTTGGAGAGGAAAAATCAGTCTCTATTTACCCCAAATTAATGTAGTGAGTTATTTTATCATGTTTAAAGGGCATCAAATCAGTTAATACACACAGATATGCCAAAATAATCACAAATTTAGTTGATTTTATGTATTTTATTATAAAAATAATAATCTGTGATATATATGATGAAGATTATGCATAACAAAAGTTAACTGAATAACAAATAGCTTTGCATCAAAGGTCTAAATGATTATTCAAATTAGTGAAACTTAAAAGGCAGACTTAGGACTGGGTTCTGTTTGTGAAGTAGTTAAAATTGTGTCTAAGGTGAGCTAAGTTTGTCTGATAAGTTGTAATGCAGGTTCACCAGAAAGGCATTGAAAAGTCTCTCGCCTACCAGGATGAGAAGGTCAGAGCATGGTTCCGACAGCTGCTTAAAATGGTACCAACCTCAGATATTCCAGTTAACTGAGAGGCTGAAGTCTCCTCAAAGTTCACCTGTCATCTTAGAGGGACGAGGGTCCATATGGGAGTCAGCTGGGATTTACCACTCTGTGGCGTGATGGTTGCCTGGTAGACAGCTCTCAGGTTAATGCCTGGTTCTGGTTCTGCTGGGTTTCTTCTCTCTCCAGTTCTCTGTGCAGAAGCGTGTTGCCTCGGAGCGTCTCTTCAAAGCGTGTGTTTTCTCCCAAAGATTTCTTAGACAAAACCCAAGTGAAGTGTGTAGAAGTGAAACTTAACTGTCTGTGTAAAAACAGAAACGAAGGTCCACCTCAGGAGAGGTGGTCCTAACTCTTGGCTTTGTTTTTTTTATTTATAAAGGCCTCAAATAAATCTATAGTCCTTTTTCTCTGCCTTAAAAGTTTTCCTTTTATAAGAGAAAATAAGACAGATGTATTATCTTAAAGAAAGATTACTTAAAACACACATTTTCCTGAATAAACATTCAGGTATGGAATAAAACAGAAATGACATCTTTGAATTAATACCATGCAATGTTTCACCAAAGGTGTCGCTGTCCATCTCCTGAAAAGGAATGTCATTAAACAAAGGGTTCTTATCTTCTTGGGAATGAGTCTGGGAGAAATACTCCTTTTTGATAAGGGAAGTTATCAACGTAGCGAGTTTGGATGTTCCAAAAACTTCGACGTCAGTTGAACTCTCATTAAAACGATCTGTCCGTTTCGGGAAATGAGTTCGTATTGGCAGTGAGGTTAACACAGTGAGAGGATTTTTTTTATTACATTAAGTCAAGTAAGAAGTTTGTGAGCTGAGCTGAATTTTTGTAAAACAATGTCTGTTTGTTCCCAAGGGAATAGATTGATCTTACTTTTAACAGTTTAAAACACAGGAATGATATTTGTTTGAGCTGAGGTGAACTGTTTCTGAGGTGGTGTTCCCCTACAAAACACACACTGCCATGTGAATCTAAAAGACTGAAAAAGGAATCATTGCCTCACCATGTCTCTTTATTTATACATGCCTCTCACACTCTGAGCCTTGTTCTTAAAAGTCACTTTTATTTGTGTTCAAGTGATTCGGGTGATGCCGTTGGTAGAGCCGTTACCTCTCAGCGAGAAGGTCACTGGATAGAATCCCGTCCGAAAAGCCATTCTGGGTGGAGTTTGCACATTTTCTCTGTGCATGCATGGGTTTTATCCGGTGCACAGACCAAAAACATGTACGTTAGGCTGATTGGTAACTCTAAATTGTCCCTAGGTGTTAGTGAGAGAGTGAATGGTTGTTTGCCTCATTTGCCTCTATTTGTCCCTGTGATGGACTGGAGACATGTCCAGGGTGTCCCCTGCCTCTCACACGGTGACAGCTGGACATGGGCATCAGTGACCCCCATGACCCGAAAAGGAAGAAGCGGGTAAAGATGATGGATGGATGGATTCCTATATGCTGCTGGGCAAGCACTGAAAAACAAACATCTTCCATCCATCCATCCATCCATCCATCCATCCATCCATCCATCCATCCATCCATCCATCCATCCATCCATCCATCCATCCATCCATCCATCATTTTTGCCTGCTTCTTCCTTTCAGGGTCACAGGGTTGTTGTTCAGGTTTCTCTTGTAAATGAATCCCCGTGGCTCAATGGGATTAACCTGTATAAATAAAGGTTGAATGAATGGTGCCCATGTCCATCAGTCAGAAGCGGGGTACACCCTGGACAGGTTGCAAGTCCATCGCAGGGACAAACAACCACTCACACTCTCACTTACACCTAGGGACAGTTTAGAGTTAATCAGCCCAACATGCATGTTTTTGGTCTGTGGGAGGAAACCAGAGTACCTGGAGAAAAAACACGCATGCACAGAGAGAACATGCAAACTCCATCCAGAAAGGTTCCCAGCCGGGATTCAATCTGGAGACCTTCTCACTTTTATTAATGTTTTTGTCTCCTTGACCATGACTTATAGTTACACTGAAATTGTTGAACTTCTGTAGAACCCCTTTAAGTTGCACATGGGTTGACACATGAAGCACTTGACCAGCTGTATAAAAAACAAAAGTTTTGTCTTCTATAAATGTGGGAGTGTTGTAGTTATAGTTTATATGAGCCAATCATGAAGAAATGCATTTTTGCCATTGTTTTGGGTTATTATGTTTCATAAAACTATTTAAATTAGTGCTTTGACAGTGCTTCATCCACTGAGTCGGTCATAGACAATATTACAGCTTGCCTCTGTCTAACCAGTGCGTGTATGAGTGTAAGAAAAAAGGGTTTCCTACCTCAGGCCGCACTGACAGGGCTGTATTAAAGGCCTCTACAGCTTTGTTGAACTCTCCACTGAGGTTGTAGAGCACCCCAAGGCCTGTCTGCAAATCCGGGTCAATGCTGTCCAAGTTGTGCTGAACTGCATCCAGGAAGAGTTCTTTGACCTCTGGCAGCAGAGAGCTATGAACACACGCACAGAGAGAAGGATTAAAAAATGAGACTTAAGACCACTGAGTGAGCGCTTTGAGGACTGCAGAGCCATGATGTGGGATGTGTGGCATGTAAACTTTAATTCATGAGGATAAGGAGGAAAAAAGAGAGTGGAGAAAAATAACTACAGAGAATTGATTTAAAAAAAAGGAGTATTAGCAATGAATTATTTTTGCATCTTTAGAAAATACAGAATTTTCACAAAATCAAAACAGAAACCAGTAATTAACTCAGCCTCTGTGGTCATCTGGTCTTATTGTTTGGGTAAAGATAAGAGTTGCCCTTTTTAATAAGCTGAGCACAAACGATTGGAGGGTGAAACAAAGATACTTTGCAGGGAGAAAGGGGAAGCTGAATAGCTGTGCAGAGAAGAAACGGTTAAAGTCAGAGAGATGGACTGTACAGCAGAAACAAACAAACATCCATCCATCCATTATCTTTTTACCCGTTTATTCCATTTTGGGTCACGGGGGTCGCTGGTGTCCATGTCCAGCAATCACTGTGCGAGGGGCGGGGGACACCCTGGACGGGTTGCAAGTCCATCACAGGGACACATAGAGACAAATGAGACAAACAACCATTCACTCTCTCACTCACACCTAGGGGCAATTTAGAGTAATCAATCAGCCTAACATGCATGTTTTTGGCCTGTGAGAGGAAACCGAAGTACCCAGAGAAAACCCACGCATGCACAGAGAGAACATGCAAACTCCACCCAGGAAGGCCCCCGGACCGGGATTTGAACTGGCAACCTTGTCGCTGAGAGGCAGCAGCTCTACCAGCTGTGCCACCGTGCTGCCCAACAAAAAAGCAAAAAAAAAAACCAAACATAAAAAACCCCAGATGGTCTTGAGGGGATAGCACAGTAATTGGGTTCTACCTGTATCTCTCTGCACAGGCTAAATGATTAATGATTGGATAGCGTTCGTCTTTACATCGGGAGAAGAATGGAGCTTTTTCTAACATCATCATGCACTGGACAGCCCGGCTTTTTCAACGAGAGCTGTTTTACATGATGTCTTGGATCCATGTTGAGTGTCCGCCAGTGAAATTAGACTTAATATGAGCTGTGGTGGTGAGCTCCATCCATCCATCCATCATTTAGTTTCTCTCAACAAGCCATAAAAGTTTAATTAAAACAAATTAGACTTTAATGCTGGGGACAATCTATAAACATTTTTAATTTGAAAATACTACAAGCAATTTATTTTTAGTTTTACATGCTTATGGGAGTGAGGCTGGACAATGATTTTAAACTTGATGCACAGATTAAATCAGTGATCAAGCCCAGCTTTTATCATCTGAGACAACTGGCCAAGGTGTAACCATTCCTGTCACATCATTTTGAGATTTTAATCCATGATTTCATCATGGCTCATCTGGACTACTGTATTATTTTTATTACTTTATTTTGGTCTGAGACAGTCATTACTAACTCGACTTCAGCTGGTTCAGGATGCTGCTGCTCGCCTTTTAACTGGTACCAGACAATGAGAGCACATCACCCCATTTTAGAATCACTACACTGGCTCCCAGTTCGTTTCCAGATAAATTTTAAGTTTTGTTTTTTTTGTTTTCAAATGTCTTCATGATCCCGCCTCACGGTATCTGTCCGACCTGCTACAGCTGCACTTTCCCTCACGCTCTCTCAGGTCAGCAGATCAGCTGCTGTTGGCCGTTCCAAAGTCTACCAGGAGGCTGAGAGGTGACCGAGCGTTCTCAGTCGCTGCCTCAAACTGTGGAATGAGCTGCCTTTGCACGTCAAACAAGCTGACTTCCTGTTTTCAAATCTTCTGTGAAGACATTTTTTTTTTCTCTTTGGCTTTTAACTCAGCTTGAAATGTTGGTGTTACTGTTTTAAAATTATTTGATTTAATGTTTTTACTGTTTGCTGTTTTATGATTTGGTAGTTCATTACTTTTACCATGTCAGTTGATTTTATAGTGTTTATGCTTGCATGTGTTAATGTACTGCGCTGTGGCCAACGGTGCTGTTTTAAAGTGCTTTATAAATAAAGTTGCATTGTATTGTATATGAATATATGCTTTGGATTTTAAATCTTTAGTGGTCAGGATTACAGGTTATCGATTATTAAACTGATATTCTCCTGAATAAATACGCTGACATGAATACTAACAATACTGCAAGTAAATAAGTGTATTTTTGAATAAGCCACTCCACCTTTTGTATTGTTTACATTATTTCATCTGTCTGACATGATATTATCTGTTTTGATAGTCTTTATATAAAATTTTCAGCAAACCTGATGTTTTTAAAAATGAATCAATATTTTATTTTTTTTAGCATTTATTTAGTTTATTTCATCTTTCTCCTGCTCTTGATTTCTCAGTATGATTACGTGTTTCTATTTTATGTAATTGTTAAAATGACATAAAAACAATGTCCAAACTTACCATTAAAAAAATGTTTTTATTCTGAAGGAAAATTGTGAATGCAGAAGCTAATCAGCATAGCAGTCGATATCTATTTTTCGTTACTCATTTGGAATGACAATAAAGCTTCTTGAATCCTTGAATCAATCAGTCGTTGACAGTAAAACCTTAATTTTTATTGTTTCATTAAAAATATTTATAAATATATATGGATTCTTCAGTTTATTTCTTTCACCTGCAATTATCTTTACGGTGAAATTAAAAGAAATAAAACGAATGAACAATACATTTTTTTTTTCTTTTTGACTGCTTTACAAAACACATTTCATAGTCAAATATTTGCAAATATGTTACAACAAGGAAAGCACATTAGAAAAACATTCAGTTGTTGTATTGTCTTTGAATATTTCTACTGTGATGTCAGTCGCAATAAATTAATTAAAATGCTTTACAAGATCATATTTATTTATTTATATAATTATGTATCATAATTTAATTGTTTCTCATAAGATTTATTTAGCTTAGCAGTGTATCACGTCTAGAGAAACAGCAAAAGGTATCAACTTTCTACCTGTCATGTCGGCTCATGATGGGAGCATAGGACATCCTGCGCTGAGAGTTCGGGGACCCTATCAGGTGGGTTTTGCCCTTCAACAGCTGCTTGTACTTGGGATTGTATTTGATCCAGCGGAGCAGGGCCTCACAGGCATCATGACGCATCCCAGTGTTGGTCAGGCTCACTGCGAGGGCCATGAGGGCAAGGAGGTTATTAGGGTGCAGCTCCAAACACCTGGACAGAGACGAGATCCAGGCATGGGAGAAGGGAGATGGTGTAAGGTGTTCACTTTAAAGAGAAATTTAGATTTTACAAGCATGAATTAAGACAGGTTCAAGCAGAGGATCATCAGGCTGACCATTTCAGTGTGGATGAGCTGCACCTTTCTGGACCTGTCTTTAATACAGAAGAGCAGGTTTGCATGCTGCCCATACCTGGGTGATTTGAATTAGCTTTGCATTTAGGGAAATACTGTACATCTCTGTGGTCTCACAAGAGACGGGGAGTGTTTGAGATGATTGCTGCTGTTACATCATAGAATACAACACCTAAATAACTTCTACAGACGTCTTCTACTGCAGAAAGAGCGAGTAGGACAGAACCGCATTGGATGAAAGACTTGGATTAGTTGGGAGGGTATGTGAGAGGCCAAAACAAGATTAGGCTTTCATCAACATTCAGGCTTGATTTGCTGCATTTCAATCTCTAGTGTTCTTAAAACCATCATAATCCCACACCAGCAAAAATCATTTCAGCCTCCTGCTGTGGTGAAGCAGAAATTCATGTCCACACTATTCAAATTTCTCATGCACTCAAAGGGACATGTTTGCTTTATGATGAGCAGCTCCTTAAACAAATAGTTCAGCTCAAGCTTGCTTATCTGTACTGTTAGCAAAATATCTAATGAATCACTTAATGCATTTTAATAAAACCAAGTTATCAATGGATATACATCAACTGATCAACTTTTAGCATCAATCCAATTCAAGATTCCTTAGATAGAGAACTTTGCTAATTGGCTTTTATGTATGTGAATGTTCCTATAAAGTGCCCTGAGACAACTTTGTTGTGATTTGGCGCTATATAAATAAACTGAATTGAATTGAATTGAAGATGACCACCATAACAAAGTAGTTTCAGCAAACACATTTATGACTTTAACATGGTCAGTTTTACAAGTATTGAGTTTGGGTGTGGTAGTAGCTGAGAGTTGTTCACATTTCAACTAACCAGGGACCATGATCCAACACAGGAGCTCAATGAAAGCAATCACTTAAAATTAAATGAAATATTTGAGTGTTTGTAGGTGGCTTGACGGCTCTGGAATAAGGCTCACTCAGTCTGACAAGATGTTGATGTCTCCATGAGAATTTCTCCCCGATTCTTTCTCACCCAGTTCTGATTGCTGTCTACAGCAGGCAGAAACGCTAACCACTTATATTCTCCCTAGAAACTCACTTAAAAAAAACAAACAAAAAAAACAAACAAACAAACAAAAAAAAAAACCCTACAAAAGAACATTAAAACTGAACCACTCCCTCAAAAAAAGGCCCAAGAAACTTGATTTACTTTTTGATCTTTCACTTTGTTACTGTAAGGGTTCATATTTCACAGACGTGTGGACACACGTGGATGATAAACACAAGCAAAACTTATATTGTGAGGTATATTTTTTGACAACAGTTCTGTGACATGATTTGAATAGAAACCAATCAGGAACAAAACGAGCTTAACATCTAATATCCCTTCATACCAAACTGTTGCCCTCACAGATGGAGTGATTACATAATATACAAAGTAAATTTTCCACTAAGCAAACCAGCTGAAATTTCAATGGTATCAATATACAAAAGCCTGTAGGATTAAGTGAGATTTGTGTCAGAGCTGAAATATGAATTATCCACATCCTTCTAATCCATTTCATAAAAATCATATTTAGTCCACAAAATAAACCATTTATGAAACACTTGCAAACTGAAGGATTACTTCTCCCCAAATGCCTGTCTCAAGTATTTTCAAGTGACTTGTCAGTGTTCACAATCCTTCAAGGAAGGTGCAATCTCTGGCTTCAGCAGTGTTATGGATGAAACTGGGCCACATCCCACTGAGGACTCCAGTCAGAACCTCGACTTTTGCAATCAGCATCCATGTGGGGTTCTTCTACTTTAAGAATAGAAAACATCACAGAACTTCTTCCTCCAATACCTGATTTAGGAACTTTGGCAATTCAAAAGTGAACTAGGGGTCCATGCTTTATTGAACTGTAACTATGACACATTTATTTATATATTTGTTATGATTAAAAAAAAAAATCTGGATATACCTTGGCCGAAAAGTTTGTAGAAACTAGGCAAGTGTATTATTGAGTCTTAACAGCTCTTACATGCTGGTAGCACCGTACAGATCTTCTGTGCTTTTTGTCTTTACGTCAGAAATGAATACAGTTGTGCTTTTCATTACCTTTGGAGGCAGACAATTGCTGCCTGCTCATTTTCATTTTCAGCCTGTGTGGTCCCCAACACTTGCCAAGCCTGCAAAGAAAAGACAACACAGATAACAGGGAATAACAGGCTAGAAACGCCACGACCTATCTTCTCAAGGGACACAAACACAGGAGGAACAATGAGATCCAACACTGAGGCCCTGTACACACGTAGCCTGGTGTTTGAAAAAACGAATATCCGCGCAAAAAAATATCGCCGTACATACATGTTCGGATAGAGAAAATGATCGTCTACATGAACCCGGTGATGTTCACCACAGAGCGTTGTAAAGAATATGCCCAACCCATAGGAGGCAGTGTAGTGCAAAGGTGAAACGTATATCAGCAAATCACAACCCTTCAAAGCAACCACAACTTCCTGTTAGTATTGAATCATGGCGCCTGGAGGTTCGTTTGTGTGGACAGACCGCGAGGTTGAACTACTATTAAATACCGTGTTGGAGTACAAAGTTAATAAAACTCAGGAAAATGTCGACTGGGAATCCTGTGAGAACAAGTATTTTGATATTTTAGCGCTTTTTTTAGAGCATTACCCAACGGAGTCCTCCGACGAGTTTCCCCATTCACATGCCGACATCACGCGCGGGAATTTAACAACAAAAATGAAAGCAGTCCGAGGTAAATATCGCCATGCTGTTGATACAGGACGCAGGAGTGGACACGGTCGAGTGGTTCTTCTGTACTTCGAACTGTGCGAACAAATCTGGGGTGGCTCTCCAGCTAGTACTACCATATCCTCCGGTATTGAAACAGCTGACCTGGATCATTCTCGGACCCTACCCTCACCATCCACATCTTCTTCCTCCACTACCATGGATGTAGCAGACACAGGGTCTGATAATGAAAGCAGTGTGGGTCCTACTTCAAAGGAGAGGAGAGACCTGCTTGATGTACGTATATTTTTCTGTCCATTCCTCATAAATAAAAGTACTTTTGCTGTAAATGTTCATCTGTTGGATGTACTATAATTCACGGAACAGGTTTGTTGAATTGTGTTGCTATTAAAAATACAGTTAAGGCAATATGTGTGTTAAAAATTATGCAAGAGTTGAGGTGTGTAGTGGAGGCTGGAATGTGATGTTTTTTATATTTTACTGTGTACGGGTTGCTGATTTATTTTTATTATTATTGCAAAAAAGAAATGACACCATCATGCTCTTACTCATCTCATATTATGTTAGGCCTACATATTCATTAGTTTGATGGGGTGGTGGGTACAAAATACACTTTAAGACATATAGCAAACATTGGATACGCTGTTATTACATATTGTTATGTAGAAGTGATGTGAAAAGTACAACATCAACATGATCCAGGTTTACTTTTTTATGTTTAATTGTGATGATTTTCATTTCTCTTTTGAAGGCAAAACTAAAAGGACACAGACACGACCGTCTGAGGAGAAAGCTGCCTGCTGAGACCCAGTGGCTGAATGCTCTTGAGGAAGACCAGCGTGTGAAAAAGAGACTGGTGGAAATCATTGAGACATCAGAACAAAAAGCATCCGAAAACTATTCAAAAATGTCCAATACACTGGAAAGACTTACCACATCGATTGTTGATGGGTTTTCTCTTCTGAAACAGGTCATTCATGCACCTGCACAACCACCACACTACATGCCATATGAGCCAAGAGGTCCGATGTATTCGCACACAATGGCCCACCATTCTGTCCACCAAAACTCAGCAAATTACCCATACCCAAACAACTCCACTTCTGACAGAACACGTCAAAACACAAGACCAGGAAACACTATGAACACTGAAGCTGTGTTCCACACACCTGCTGAAGCCACTGACCAATTTTCATTCAGTCAGGCCCTTTTTAATGACCAGTAGAGTACTGTTTTATACATCGAAACAAGTCTGGTACAGTTAAGTATATACAAGTTCCACTTTTGCACAAGGTTGCACACATGTCAGGTTGTTAATCACAGTGTTATTTACTCTGACAGTGTTTTTTTTCTGTTTGCTATCTTTTTATACATACTGTGAAAAGCTTAAAATGTAGCAATTGCACAATACTTTAACTATTTACATTTTTGTTACGTGAATCTTTATAAGAGTGGTGATCTAGTCCAGTCCTTGGGAGCTACTGCTACTTAGATGTATTTCTCCAAAACACCACTATCAAATACATACTGATGATTGAAATCAGCTATTTCATACTGGTTTGTTGAAGAAAATGCAGCTGAAATGTACCTGTGGTAGCTCCCAAGTTATGGACTTGGGCATCACTGATTTAAAAGTGTACAGTAACTGTGCTGCTTTTCTCCCATGTTTAAAAAGCTTTATCTGTTGTAGATCTGTTATAATCTGATCTGTTCATAAATGAAACACAAAATAAGAACATGTTAAGTGTGTTCGTTTGAATAAATTGACAAACATTTTAAAAGCAAGTTTCTTTATGTGAATTTTTGTGAATATGACATTTATCAGTTACAAATACAGTCATGTTCATCAGAAAGTATTGGCAGCACTATTTAATACACTACAGGTCCAATTTTAAGAGAGAAAAGTAAAATCATTTCACTTAAAAGTCTGTCTAATGAGCTACAAACTATTATATAATGTATCTAAATCCTGGGTGGTAGCTTTTCATGCATTAATAGAATGAAATGCAATAACATTGCACAAAACAATTTAAAAATTCTCTAACATACATGGTGCTAACTATAACGTTTTTTTATGAAAAAACAACGCAGTCTGCTAAATAGTTCACAGGTTTTTGTGTTTATGGATCCAGACACTGAGTGAGGACTCTCCTGACCCGCTTTCCTTCTGCTGCCAAGCTGTCTCCTCTGACCACTGGCTGTGTGTCCGGTTGATTGTTCCTGTCATGTTGAATAGCTTCAGTTATTCTGTTTTCATCCACAGTGTCTTTTGATGCCTCACAAAAATTGTGCAACACAAAACATGCATATATAACAAATGGAAGATCGTTCATATTGATGTCCATGGCTCTCCTCAGGGCTCCAAATCGGGCTTTTAGTCTTCCAAATGCACATTCAATCACCATTCTAGCTCGGCACAACGAAAGTCCAAAGTACTGCTCCTGAACATTGCTTCCTCCGTTAGCATATTCTTTCATCAGGTAAGGTAGAAGTGGGTATGCAGGGTCACCCAGTATGTAAATGGGTATAGCGTCTTCGTTCTCCACAATTTGTCTTGGACAGGGGGGAATCTTCATGTTTTTCAGATTTGTGTTTATTGTGGAGTTAGCAAAAACTCTGGCATCATGCACACTCCCTGGCCATTTCACAACTACATCAATAAAGCTGTACTTGTAATCACAGGTGGCTTGTATGTTAAGAGAAAACCTCCCCTTCCTATTTAGGTACTCTGTAGAATTAGCTGATGGCTGCTTTATCTCCACATGAGTCCCATCCACAGCTCCAAGGCACTGAGGGAGACCATAAGCCTGCTCAAATCCCTCAACAAGTGCACGCACAGCAGTCTCTGTTGTTGGCATTTTTATGTAAGATGGTCCCAAGTACACAGTTATAGCCTTACACACCTCTCTAATTATGTTTGAGACTACTTGTCTTGATAAGCCAAATGCATTGGCCGTTTTACGCAGTCTTCCCTCGTCAGCCAAATAATATAGCGTGCATGCAACTTTTTTGACCACACAGACTGGAGATCGCATTACAGTACTCTTCCCTTGAATGTAAGGAAGGAGTAACTCCGAGAGCGACAGTAATGACGACCGTGACATTCTGAAGTTCTCACGCCATTCCTGTGGGAGAACAATTTCCTTCTCAAAGTTTTCCCACCAGCCAGCAGTGCGTCCAGGTCTGATCCAAAACCGGCGACGGCGACGCTGAATGGCGGTATTGTGCCTCCGTATCGGTAGGGATAGTTGCTGTAAAAGAGCTGAACGCCAAACGCTTTTTCTCCTTTGTAATTCCATCTGTTGGAGCAGTTGTGCTTGTAAAAACAAGCAAGCAAAAATTGCCTGAACCAGCGTTACAATTAGTACTTCCCTAAACGCAGTCATTTTCCCTCCGAATGAATGGGCAAACAAAAACAATTGTCGCACATGTGACGTCAGCGCCGCGCTGCACCATCTGTCGCAGACATAATGCGCATATCTCCGGTTCCGAAAGTCCACACGCAAACCCGAAAGAGGAGATTTCTCAAATCTCCACTTTGGTCGGAGTTTTTGTTATTATTCGTTTATAGTTACATCAACCGGAGTTCACGTGTGGATGAAAGGCCACACCGCATGATAAACTATTCGGTTTTCCTGATATCCGGCTACGTGTGTACAGGGCCTGAGAGACTGATTCTGGTGTTTCACACTTACAGGTCCAAATGAGCTACAGTGCATGTAAACATCAACGTCTACAATGCAATTAAAATGTTCAGCTAACTTGAAACAAAAGCACTGACTTGGGCTGAGAAAACATTTAATTAGGATTTTTGTCCTTAGGTTGTTTCAGCTGCTCTGGTAATTCATTCAAACAATAAAAATGGTAATTACTAATCAATAAAGCTTCAGGAAATGGTTTAATAAAACCTCCTCATGTGTTTAGAAGTCAAAATAATTGGTGAAGTCATTACTTCTAGCTGTTTTAACAGTTAATTGGGAGATTGATTAATAAAAGTGTTGCTTTGTTACAGCTAAAACTTGCACAAAATATGACGAACTTGCTGTATTTTTGTTCTCTCCTTCAGGCAGTGATGGTAATGACACAAATATTTAAGCTTTTTGTGTCTGAAAATTTTCCTTTTCAGATTGTAATCTCTGTTCTGAATGTTCCCCATTTTATTGAAAGTATCCTAAACATTTCATCTCAGGTTTGTTTCTGCCTGTTTTTGTTGCAGACATTTTTTTTTTTTTTTTTACTAAATAGTTGTGTTGCTATTCGGCTTTGGTAAATTAGTAATCATTGTCTAATATACAGTAAAGTACATCTACACCAGTGTAAGAGAATGTCACAACATTTATCAGGTTTACTCTAGTTTTGCTATTATGTGGTGTTGGATAAAAATATCCTTATATTATGGTTCGTATCCGGCTCGAAGGACCAAAATGCTGGATAAAAATATCCTTGTATCATGGTTCATATCTGGCTCGAAGGACCAAATATTGGATAAAAATATCCTTGTATTATCTATTTACTTAAAAGCTCACACATGATGACAGGAGAATATTTTAAACCCAGTTTACTTGCAATGGCAGATGGTCATGAAACAGGCTTATACCGATGTTCAAAGTTACTGTACATGCTTAAAGCCATGTCGTGAAAATGTTCAAGAAGTGTTTTTTTATACACGTTTATCAGCATGATGACCTCGCCCTCAGACTCGGAGGCTTCAGACGCCTGTAGGCTCCTCTCTGAGAGGAAAACAAACTTTCTGAACTCACACACATGGTTCAACATTAATTTAACATTAGCAGTGACAAAGATCCATGAACCTTTAATAAAATTCCCCTGACATTTGGTAGATTGTCTTCTGATTTGATTTACATTTTGCATAATGCACCACTTTTTTTTTATTGTTATAAATTACTAAATTTGATAACTGAAATAAAAGTATTCAAAATGTATACTGTATACAAACTAAATTTTCAGCTCAATCTGATTCTGTGTTTCATATCATTAAATATTTTGTAGAGTTGAAAGTTTTCCTAAATTTATGGTTTAGGTTTTATTTGGGGCAGCACGGTGGCGCAACTGGTAGAGCTGCTGCCTCTCAGCGAGAAGGTCCTTGGTTCAAACCCCGGTCCAGGGGCCTTTCTGGGTGGAGTTTGCATGTTCTCTCCGTGCATGCGTGGGTTTTCTCCGGGTGCTCCGGTTTCCTCCCACAGACCAAAAACATGCATGTTAGGCTGATTGGTAACTCTAAATTGTCCCTAGGTGTGAGTGAGAGAGTGAATGGTTGTTTGTCTCGTTTGTCTCTATGTGGCCCTGTGATGGACTTGCGACCCGTCCAGGGTGTACCCCGCCCCTCGCACAGTGATTGCTGGACATGGGCACCAGCGACCCCCGTGACCCAAAATGGAATAAGCGGGTAAAGATAATGGATGGATGGATGGATGGATGGATGGTTTTATTTGGATCAGACTGAGATACAGCTGGTGTGTTGTGAGACCCAATTGACAAGGTCTTGGATGTAAAAGTCTAAATTTAAGTTTAAAAACCTTGTGTTGGAGAAATGAATAATTAGCTATATGTGCATTACTCTTTATTTTTATTGGTCCCAGTTTTCTGTAAAATGGCAAATCCTAAATTGTGTCTTTGGGTGATATTTTATGTTAATTGGCAAATTGTTCATTTCTGAATTTAAATCGTTCAATCCAATTAAGCCTTTTGAAGCATGCATAAGTTTACTATTAACAGCACTGAGGAGGAGCCACACGAATGAACACTTAACACACTAAAGCAGACAATAACTAACTAAAATCCAAACAATGACTTTATGGGATTACCCGTCTGTTTTGCATGTGTAAGGGCACATTTTATATCTTGTTCTAAAGCTTATCTCTGTCGATGCTGTTTTGTTTGACTCTTTGAAATGAAGGGTGAAATTATTTCTGAATGATTCACAGTGGGCCAATAAGCCACTAAGCGGCCCCAGAAGGAATTTCAGAATTGTATTAGTTCCATACACTGCATGATAATCCTCTCTTCGGAATAACTGGCACATTTCTCTATATTCTGGGGGATTCTGGAAGCCCTTTGTGTGATGGCTTTGCTCTTTTAGCTTGCAAAGAGGTCACTTCTTTTGAAATGGGGGAGCATATCAAAGAGGAGAAAAAAACTTGCAGGTGTTATTCAGCAACCTGAGCAAATGGAAGTTCTCATGGAGAGCAGGCTGAGTGTTTTCTCTACACTAAATAATTATTTTTTAACAAGTAAAAATATAAATCCTTTGGCAGATACAGGCAATCAGCATCAAGCCTGTGGGTGCTGCCCGCAGAATCAGCTTCTCTCAGCCTGTGGTCAGTGAAGCGTTCTTCCTCTGCAGCTTCTCACAACATGAGGTGGAGTAAGTGGGGTTGGATTTTGATTAAGGTGTACTGAAATCCCAGCTGATCCAGTACTGTGTACTGTGTGCTGGATTGTATTTTCTACCAGCCATTTATGCTTCAAATGCATCATCTTTCTTTTGTAAATATGAATGTCACTGTGGTTAACTTTGGGAGTCAAATACAACAAAGAAAATAATATAAACAAGAAATTGGTATGACTTTAGTTTCTAAATACATTCACCTCTGAATCATGAGGGTCTTGCAGGACGGCTGCTTCCAGCATAAGGACAGAGTTTGGCAAGTCTCCCTCTCGAGATTTCCTTAGTCCCTCCTCAAACGCATTTGGCAAGTCCTTATAAGGATTATCTGTGTGGAAGTAGTAACCCTGTCAGCAAATTGGAAAAAAAAAAAAAAAAAAAAAAAACAGGGACAGTGGCAATGTCAGTTATTCTCCTCCAAATTTAAATACAACTATCATGTACTGTTGGTATATTTGAGCAAAGCTCCATTGATTTTTTTCCCTTCACATCAAACCTGTACCAAGCTCCTGGGGGTTTGTCTGTTCTCCAAATGTTAAACTTTGCATTTGCAAACTTAAGACTGCCCTGGTGTGTAGCATGCTTTTGAGATTGTTGACTTTGAAACTGGATTTTCTGTAAGATCTGTAATCTATCAGAAAACCTAGAAGTTTACTGTTCACACATATAGTTTGCGTTCATACAGGGTCACTTGTAATTCCAATGTCGATTGATAATAAACTACTGGGGTAAAAACAGTATTTACAACTGTTTGGATCATTTTAAACTAAACTGTTATTTTAAGTGAACTCAACTTGGCACTATCAAAACAAAAATATCCTATGTTTGAAAAAAAGTGTCATGAACTGACAACTAGCCAGTTCTAATAAAAGTGTTGCATTACTCTCACAAAAATATACCAAAGGTAAAATGACAAAATACATTTATTTGACCTAAAAATGTTAAATCTGGTCCTCTGGACATTCAAAAAACTAAACAAAGCAAAACAAACAAACAAAAAAAGTAGAAATGTTTTGTCTTTCATCCGAAAGACTTCCTCAGTCTGAGGTGCTGTATTTAGCTCAGTCTTATAAATAGCACCTTCTCAGAGTGGATCAACCAGTTTTCAGAATTGTATTAGTTCCATACACCGCGTGATAATCCTCTCTTCGTAAAAACTGGCACATTTCTCGGGCAGCAAAACTGGTTGATCCACTCTGAGAAGGTGCTATTTAAGAGACTGAGCTGAATACAGCACCTCAGACTGAGGAAGTCTTTCGGATGAAAGACGAAACATTTATACTTTTTTTTGTTGTTTTGTTTTTTTTTTAATGTCCAGAGGACCGGATTGAACTTTTTTAGATTTTTCTACCTGGATTATTGCGCATGCATCAGGACATTTATTTGACCTTTCAGAACACAAGAAGTTGCCTATTCTGCCTTGACTTAGCTTTTGTATTCTCCCAATGTTGATTTTGACACAAATTTAAGTGATTTGAGTGATTCAAGCTTACACAGTAACTCATGAAAATGACACGCTGAAACAGCGGCTCTTGTGTTCTGTGAGGTAAAATGACAACTTCTGTCAAAGGAGCTTTGCAGACATGCAGTAAATGGACACAACTGATTCAGTTACTTAAATGGGCAGTTCTCCTTCAGACTGCGGGGTAGTGAGGACCTCATACAAACTCACTTCCAACAATTCAAAGTGCTCCTTTAAAATGGGAGACAGTACGTGTCATGTTTGTCTCTGAATTAATAAAATCATTGTTTACATTTAATTTTACATGAGCACGAGATCTTAAAGTGAAGGGTTTGTGCGACCAAGCCTGCATGCATTGTTTACATTGCACCAACGCCGGGCGTTAGTTCTGCTCTACATTACAGTCGTAGACAGTTTTGCTGCCCATGCTGGATGTAACCTATAAATAATGGTGACCTTTTCATGTGGAGATACAGAAGATGGAATCTGCGCCTGCTCATTTTCAGTCAGCCAGTTTCGCCGAGCAAGTTCTTCCCACTCCGCCTGCATCTTATCCCAGAACTCTGTATCCGACTGCAAACATCAGAGAGAGGAAACAGTTGTGTGGATTGGGGATGGATAAATGAGAGTGGAGGGAGACAACGGGGGGATGATTGATTAGTGTTCTGGGGAACAAGAGCGCTTGTTAAATTTCTTTCCCTCACTCTTGGAAATGACACTTCTGCCAAGTTTAGTGACTCGCTGTAATCCCTGGGCTCCAAACTCCTGCTGACTCATCACATTTGCTTTTCAAAGCAGAGTTTAAACACAGTCGACGGTGTAAATGAAAACAAATAGAATCATTCGCCCTATTCAGACTGAAGCTCCTGCACTCACTTTCTAATTGTCTGACAGTGAAATGATAGAAAATAATAAAGAATAGCATTTAATTGATAAAATACAGAAAAATCATACATTTTAGCATGTATAGATTCAGTTAGAGAGCAGTAAAATGGTTGTCTTAGAGGAGTTATTTACATGCAAAGAAAAGAAAAGTGAGACTGGAGCTTTAAAATCTGTCTCAGGTTGACATTTGAACTGTTATTTGCTGGCATTTAATTAGCTGACCGAACACCTGACAGTTACTACTGACTGGATAACGTGTCAGTTCAATATGTCAATTCACTTCCTGTAATAACTTCTCAATTTTATATTTGACAGGAGAGCAAAGCCTGCATATTTTAGAAACAAGATATAATTAGTTTTTCAATTTCATTACGAAGCACTGCTTGTGTTATCCTCTTCTTGCATTGTAATAAAACTTTAAAATGGGACATTACTGTAATGGGATTAAATTGCATTGAACTTTTAAAGGCATTAATATTGAAGCTTTCAGGTTTTAATAAAATATTCAAATACAATTTAAACATCAATATTGATGTTTAAATTGTATTTGA